>NC_052533.1:101055852-101206096 GCF_016699485.2 Gallus gallus | reverse complement strand
AGATCCCTTCATGACTGGAAAGTTTTTTCTTGGTTTTTTTTTTGCCTCTTGTTAAAAGGGCTCAAAGGTTGTAATAGGAACAGTGAGGTTGCTTGCTAATTACCATCACAAGCAAAATAGAGTAGGGAGATTAATATAATTTATTATCATTTACTAACAGACTAGAGCAGTAAGAAGCTAAAATAAAACCAAAACCATATTTCTCCACTATACATCCTCTTTTATTTACTACCCTCAAGCAGGGCAGGAGAATGGAGTCTGTGTCATGGGTGTCATCCTTCTCAAACTGATCCTATGTGGGCTTCCCACAGGCTGCAGGTCTCCAAGCAGTCCTACGACACAGCTCCATACCACGAGTCCCACCCTTCAGGCACTGCTCCAATGTGGGGCCCCATGGCCAGCAACACCCCCTTCCCTCCTGACCCAGCATGGGACAGGCTGCAGCTCCAGCCCAGGCCTGCTACTGTAGGTGCTCTCCATGGGCTGTGTCTCCTTCAGGCCTCATCCATTTGCTGTCCAAGGGCTCCTCCATGGCTGCATGTGGAAATCTGCTCCATGTGGTGCCTGTGGGCTGCAGGGTGACAGCCTGCCTCTTTGTGGGAGGAGGGCTCCCACAGGGGGAAGTGCTGTTCTCTCACATCTCTCATTCCTTTCTCCCAGTTGTTGTTGTGCAGCAGTTTTTCCTTTTCTTAAACTTGCTCTCCCAGACATGCAGTGTTGCTCATGGCTCAGCTCTAGTCAGTGGTGAGTCCTGTTTGAAATGGCTGGAATGGGCTTTTAGAAACATGGGGCAGATCCTGAGATGTGCTCAAAAAGGCCATCCCTGCAGCCCCCACTACCAAAACCCTGCCACATACACCAAATATAATGCTGCTCTCTTCTTTCTACCTCTTTTCTTATCCTCTCTCAATTGTTTTCACTTCCTGAAATCAACTAATGCATTTCTTTTAGTTTAAGACACTTACACACTTTCCTGTTCATTAATGAAGTGCTATATGCACGCTATAATTATTTTTCACAACTGTTGTTCATCCACATAGTGATGATTTTAACTACAAATATTTGCTATGCAAAATCCCCTTCCTAAAACAGAATTTTTTTACATCACCAGTCCACTTACTGTGTTAAGGAAACTAGTTTGATTTAACACGATCCATATTTGCTGAATCAGTAATTGGCCTTAAAAAAAACACAAAGTATTTTCTAGGTCTTTCTAAAATAGGCCTTAATTGTTTTATGGCCCTTTCATTGCTTATTTGATTACTATCTATCTCATTACTTAGATTAACTGCTTTGAAAGTCCCTGGCTCTTCCTTTTGTCCTCATACGAAGAAACAACAACAACAAAAAAATCAGCAAAAAACAAAGTAGTCCAGGTGAGTTTCTTCTTCATGTCCTCAACTCACCTTCATACAGATCAAAAATCACTTAATGAATGAGAAAAATCTTCAACTAGTGCAGTAAATCCACAGACACGAACATTTGTCAGTTGCAGTGCATGATGTGTCTACTTAGGCCCCTGTAAAACTTATCATTAGACACAATAGGTTTCCTGTCTTCATTTATACTTTAACTTCCATTTAGAAACAAAGATGATTCATCACTGCAAATTTTCTTGCAGAGTTGGAAGGACATTAAGACCTTCTTACAGCTCTGTGATAATATATTTGTCACCCAGTATTTTTCAGGGAGCCAGATATGATATCCTTTTTATTTGTTTGCTTCTAAATATATCTTAAATAGATGTTTGTATATAATGCTTTAATTAAATAAATTGTTGTATATCCACAGTTTTAAATTTTAGTTTTAGACCAAGTAATTTCTTTCCATGAGCCAGATGTGTGCCCCTGTGGCCAAGGAGGCCAATTGGATCCTGGAGTGCATTAACAAGAGTGTGAGCAGCAGGTTGAGGAAGGTGACCCTCCCCCTCTGTTCTGTCCTGCTGGGGTCACATCTGGAGTGCTGTGTCCAGGTCTGGGCTCCTCAGTTCAAGACAGGGACATTCTGGATGGAGTCCTGTGGAGGGCTATGAGGATGGCTGGGAGCCTAGAACATCTTCCTTACAAGGAAAGACTGAGAGACCTGGGGCTGTTCAGCCTGGATAAGTCTGAGGGGGGATCTTATCAGTGTGTATGAACATCTGAAGTTTGGAAGTCAGGCGGACAGGGCAAGGCTCTCCATGGTGGTGCGCAGCGACAGGACAAAGGGCAGTGGACACGGACTGGAACATAGGAACTTGTATACAATCCTGAGAAAAAAAAACCTTTACTCGGTGGGTGACAGAGCACTGGAACAGTCTGCCCAGAGAGACTGTGGAATCTCCTTCTCTGGAGATAATCAAAATCCATCTAGATGCTTTCCTGCTCAACCTACTGTAGGGAACCTGCTTTAGAGGTGGGCTGGATTCAGTGATCTTCAATCCCAATGATTCTGTGACTCTGTGATAAACAAATGTTCATGATACATGTCTGATCCTGTAGAAGATTTGCTGTATAAGTGTCCTTGAGAAATGCTAACTGATTGAACTGAAGGTATAAACCAACATTTTAACTGGATAGTTTCTACACTTCTTTGAGGTTTGTAGCTTAAGGAGTAAGCCATAACATTATGAAAATATAAAGAAAATCTTGGCTCTATACAACATAATAGCTAAACATCAAAACTGGATTTTTTTAAACCAGTTCTGAAATAAAATGCTTTTTGATAATGTGTGCAATTCTATTAAAAGTTCTCACGTCATTTAAAAACAGCTTCCTTTGTCTGCTGGGGCAAAGCAGGCTTTATATTTTGGTTATTTTATTTTATCTTTTTCAAGACCTAGAAAATGGTCAAACACTAAAAAAATTCTCACAGGATTTTTTTTTTTTTTTTTGTCTGTGGAGGGACAGTTCTTATCTGCTGTCTTCAAAGGATGTGTAGAAGGAAAAAGTAAACTTAAAGATATCAGAGTTTCTTCCAGATGACTGAAAGTACCTTGCTGTTCAACTTCATAGCAAATAGCTCATAGCTCATGCCTGTCTATGTCTTGGTACTTTTTCACTTATCAGAAGCAGTAATCTGTGCTAGGGAAACTGCTCCCCGTACATCACCTCATTTCGAGGGAAAAAAATCATGGGAAACCAGGACATTATGCCATAAACATACCTGTTTATCTACACCTGTGTCCATCGAAGATGCATCAGCATCAGGAAGGATTCACAGCATGGATGGAATTACCATTCATCGAGATAATCACCAATATTTTGGATGCAAAATAAATCAGTAAAGGATATTGATATTCCCGGCTGCCTGGGCTCTCTGGCCCTGAAGGTCACTCAGAAAAAGCAACAGGTTTTCTGAATGCAGCAGCAGATTCCTGGGGGCACGCAGCTCCCCCTCAGCATCAGTAGCTTCTGAAATGCATGTGTTGATTACATTATATTTAGTAAGAATGACATGTGCTTGGAAGGGAAAATCTCATTTTTAAAATATTAAGTGACAGTTTCCCTCCTTTTTCAAAGAAAAATAGCTTATTTCATTGTGCAAGAATTTTCTTTATGAGTATACGAATTGCTTCTGCCTTCTCTGAATACAACATGTATTAAAACTAGATATATCATCTCTGTGATTTATGCTAACTTTGCATAATTTTTCATCTAATACTGCACCCTGCCATGTTTCATTTTAAAAGTCTATGAAAATTTCCTTATCTTTTCACTCTGATTCAGAAAGTACTGTCAAAAAGAACCGAAAGACTCTCAAAGAGAAGTGATTGAATGTATAAAAAATGAGTGTATGTTCCAAGAAATAGTGTAAACATGGATAGACCCCTTCAGAGCAGCATGCCTTTTCACTCCTATAAAAAGTTATTGCACTAAGGCACTGATGAATGATAATTCAAATTTAGAAGAGTGCACACTCTGTTTTCTTTTCAGCTCTCTGAGGCTCAGATGGCACATGAATGGGTGGACTAATGCTTTTGAAGATTTGTGAAATACTCTGAAAAAAAGCCTTGACCTTCAGATATCAGCTGAAACTTAAACACAAAAAGAGATGAGCAAGGTTGTGAGAGCTGGTGCTTTTTACAGTATTATCATTTGATAAGCGGCAGAGAGAAAAACACAGTAGAACATAAAATTGAACATAAAATTTATCTGTGGCTCCTTCTCAATGCAGTGAGCTCTTCTCACTAAGAATACAGGAAGACTGCAGGACACACAGATTGTCAGGATATAAGTTTCTCTTTCTGTTTGTATCTCAGCAACCCACCTCACTAATTTTAAGTGATATTACATAATTTCCTTATGATTTAATAGGAAATTTAGACCTTGCACACTGCTGTCAGTTTTATATTCTTCACTGCATCTGCAGTTCTGTCTTATCTCTGTTCCTCATATATCATCCCCACCTACTCTTTTCCACCTCCTCATCCTTCCAATTTCACCATCATCAAATATTGCCTGTGAGCAATTGTTTAAGTGTTTAACATTCATACAACTTTTTTTTTAGTTTGTTATTGTTAGGGCATGAACAGACTCATAAGATCTGTCCTGGAACAGGAAACATGAAGTGGAAATTTATTTTAATTTCAAAAATTTGTGTTTCATAATCTTCATAATACCACTTCGCTGTTTCTTGAAGGTGAACAATGGAATCTCTTCAAAAAAGGCCCACCAAAACCACCACCACCAACAAAACAAGCAGAGGAGATTATTTATTTGTATTTATAAGTGTTTCCTTTTCTTTTCCTCCTCCTTTTACCCCTTAACTTCCTTCAAATTATCCACAGGTCTAGTTTCTCTTGATATCTGAACTCAGAATTCTAAGTCCATAAATACATGCAATTCAAAGAGAGCAGCAAGAGTAGACACACATAGGAAACTGCAGCACAGGCAAATGGATTGTTGGGGCAGAGGAAATTAAAAATATGTATATTTGTTTATAACTTCAGTGGACTGAGTTCAGCTGGTTCCTTGTTTAATTAGAATAGTATAATATTCCTTGTCAAAGAGACATTTGTGAAGCTAGTAGGAACTGAGACTTTTTCTTTCCTCTGAGCAGACATGTGAAGTCAAATATCTTAAACTTTGAGTAACTGTAATAAATTTTTTTATAGATAATTTTCTTTGCACACAGAGGACAAAACTCAGAATTAATAAGTTCACTTCAGTGTTTTTAACAGAAATACTCAGATGAAGTTCCAGGGAAAATGCAGTGTTTCATTGCTGTATTGACATTTTACCAGCCAAATGGAACTTCAGCCTCGCCAATGACTAGTTTTATAGGGGGTATTAATTATGCTAACAAGGTACCGTTCCAAGAATGATGAAATGAAGTCAGCATTTGTGAAAGTGGAGGAAATGTATCAGTGTTTTTGCTGTCATCATTTTTTGTAAATGTAACGAGAAGGGATTACATCTGAGTGGCTGATCTCTGTTCACTTAATTTGACACAGACACCTCCTGAATACCATCATCTTTTGATCATCCTAATCCAACATCATGAATGTAGAAAGGAGCAGTGAGAAAAATTACTAATCCATTACACCAATCCACGGACACCCAGTTGCTCTTCCAAGAGTCTTGCTTCTCCAATACAGAAAATGGTAGGTAGAGTTAGAAAACATCCAGAAGAAGGGGAATAAAGATAGTAAAAGTTACAGGATGGCACTGAGGAAGAGTTCAGAAAAAAAAATGTTTTTCCAGTGAGGAAAAGAGAAAAGTGGAAAGGAACTTTATGCATATTTATAAAACTTGTAGCACAGAGGATGAGATGAGCAACAAAACCATTCACTGCCTCTCTCAGTACAGGAACAAGGGAGATTTGCATTTAGAGCCATAGAATTGTTTGCTTTGGAAGAGACCTTAAAGACCATTTAGTTCCAACAGCCCTGCCACAGACAGGGACATCAGGCTGCCCAAAGCCCTTCCAATCTGGCCTTGAACACTTCCAGGGAGGTTGCATCCACAACTTCTCTGAGCAAGTGATACACTAAAGACGAACAGCAGAAGATGACTTGTGGCACAGCTCACAGGAAAGCTTCGGACACCCTGTTGCGTGATATAGCTGATGTAAAATGTGTGCATCTTCAAAAATGGAGCAAAGAAACTGGTGAGACAAAAGTCCTTTTGGGCTACTCCACACAGATAATTATCTCTGTCTGACCCAGATGTCACTGAAAGCCTGTGGAGCATTCTGGGGAAGTGCCATTTTGTGTTTTCATCATTTATTCACACTTACATCCATGGCTTTAGCTACCAGGGGGATAGGATCTGACCAGGTAGAGCACATTTTATGCTGCGGTGTTATGCAGGTATCAAAGGGACAATCCTGGAATCCTTCTACAGTAGTTCCTTTACATTGTTACAATTTCACAGATTTTTCCTGCTGTATTTTTATACTTTGCTGTTTTCTTGGTAGTATTTTTGTTGACAGTCTTAATCTTCTGTTGGTTTCTTCTTCTGTTTGGAATTAACTTTCTTTATGGGCGCAGTGTTTGAAGTATGATTGAATTAAGTTGTTTGCTTTACTAATTTGCTTACTGAAAACCACATGGAAGGCACTACGGCAGTCTGCCTATTTGCCCCAGAGTTTGGTATGGGTGAGGAATATACTGAGTGAAAATATGAAAATATTATGGTAGGATTATTTTCATATTTTTATAACAAAAAAAAAACCCCACATTTTTTAAAGGTATTGGGAGATTAACTTTAGAGCTTTCTTTAGTCCAAAGTTTTTATAAATAATAAAAATACAGAAATATGAAAATTATACTTTGGGTCAAAGTAAATGTTTATACTTGAGCAAAACTATTCGTTATTCTAATTTTTTTAGCAACAAAACAGAAATACCTATCTTTCTCTCGTAGTTCTTTTCTACATCTTAACTAGAATAAATAACTTCAGTATTGAATTTCCATTTTTTATCATACTTAGTAATTAAGAATAAGATTTTCCCCTTTAATGACATTTCCCTCTACTGCATATAGCTGCCAACAAAGTCCATTGTGTTTTCACTGTGTGTATGCCATTCCTTCAGCAACATTAATTTTGATTCAGAGTGATACCATGAATGTCAGCATTGCTTTGGATTTTCACCAGAAGTCTTAAAAGCAATAACTAACCTGCTCTCCTCAGCATACAGCATTTTTTTAAGGGTTACCCAGGAGATGATGGCTGGGAATAGATATATCCATATTTGAAACTGGGAACTTACGTTTGGCATCACATGATATTAACTGCATTATAAGTCAGTTGACCTCAGTGACTGTAAACAAGATGATATTAAAGAACAAGATGATATTAGAAAACACAAGGTAAACTTAATATATCATTTTGACTGACTTGTAACCCCTTTCTCTCAGCCAATTTTTCTAAAAACCAACAAAAAATTGGATTTTGTTTATTTATTTCATAGAATCATAGTATTACTCAGATTGGAACGGACCTCAAAGATCATCAAGTCCAACCGCAGCCTAACCATAGTACCCTAACTCTAGCAACCCTCCTCTAAATCATAGCTCTGAGCACCACATCCAAACGGCTCTTAAACACATTCAGGGATGGTGACTCAACCACCTCCTTGGGGAGCCTATTCCAGTGTTTAACCACCCTTTCTGTAAAGAAGTGTTTCCTAACGTCCAACGTAAGCTTGCCTTGGTGCAACTTGAGGCCATTTCTCCTCATCTTGTCACCTGTCATCAGTGAGAAGAGACCTACTCCACTCTCACTGTAAACATCTTTCAGGTACTGGATGAGAGTAATAAGGTCTCCCCTCAGCCTCCTCTTCCCCAGACTAAACAGCCCCAGCTCCCTCAGCCTCTCCTCATAGGGCTGATTTTCCAAGCCCTTCACTAGCTTTGTTGCCCTTCTCTGGACCTGCTCCAGCACCTCCATGTCCGTCTTGTACTGAGGTGCCCAAAACTGAACACAGTACTCAGGGTGAGGCCTCACCAATGCCGAGTACAGGGGCAGGATGACTTCCCTAGTCCTGCTCACCACACCATTCCTGATACAAGCCAGGATGCCATTGGCCTTCTTGGCCATCTGGGCACACTGCTGGCTCATATTCAGCCGACTGTCCAACAAGGTCCCTTTCCATCAGGCAGCTTTCCAGCCACACCTCCCCAAGCCTGGGAGTAACAAGTCTTATTATTAAAGACTGAGACAAAGAAGGCATTAAGTACCTCAGCCTTATCCCTATCCTTGGTGACCAGGTTGCCCTCAGCATCCAACAGGGGGTGGAGATTCTCCCTAGCCTTCCTCTTGCTGTTAATGTGTCTATAAAAGCATTTACTGTTTACCTTTGCTTTTGTGGCCAAGCTCAGTTCTAGCTGCACTTCGGCTTTTCTAATTTTCTCCCTGCACAGCTTCACTACATACCCATAATCCTCATAAGTAGCTTGCCCACTCTCCAGAGACCACAAACTTTCCTTTTGTTCTTGAGATCCAGCCAAAGGTCTCTGTTCAGACAGCCCGGTCTCCTTGCCCGTCGGCTCATCTTCCGTGACATGGGGATGGTCAGGTCCTGCACCTTTAAAACAGTTTCCTTAAAATATTCCCAGCAGTTTCCTTAAAATATTCCCAGCCCATTTATTTACTTATTTTAATTTAGTCATTGAAAAAAAAACACAAATGCTTCTGAAAGACTTCTTTTTAAAATACATTTTAATTCTAAGGACTCTAGAGCAGCAAATAAAATTTTAATAAGTTTCACCTTCTTGATCCATTCTCACAAAAAGAGAATTTATTCTAAAGAAGGACATAAAGAACTTCATCTAAAGAAGAACTGAAGTTATGAGTACCTAAAAAGAATTTACAGTAGAAGTTCATTAGAAGGATAAAATCTGAGTATGATAAGCTGGAAATAGGCTGTAATTTCTGGTAGGGAATTTAACTTATGGATGTTCTCTGCTATGAACTCTGGCTCAATTTCTGGTTTTAGACCGAAATGGGCAGATTTGAAGCGAATGTGCCAATTAGATGCTTAGACAAAATCTCAACTTTGTCCTTATGCAAACTTCTGCACTAGCTTTGTAAGTAGAAAGAAAATACAAGTTGTGTAGGGTCTCTCCTTGCATTTGGAAAAGACAGATGGTTATAAAGGTCCTATTGTTGAGATCTTAGCTGTGGTCCCTTACTTCAAAACTCATTCTGAGCTGTTTTATGAAAAAAGTCTTTCAGCCTCCCAGCCTCTTTATTACTATGTTTGGATTTTATATTGTCTTCCTTATGGTATGTAAAACATAGCATGTCTTAGCATGTACTGTTTGAAAACCATAACATAGTATAGCATGTTTCACTGGATCTAAGTTTTGGATCATTCATTTTATACAAGCTGCGAACGGTATCTTCTTTTATTTTCTTTTTAGTCACACTAGTTTTAATAGCTCAGTCAAACGTATGTGCCATCTATTTTTAGAAATGAGAAGCTGGACTATCTAGGGTTGTCAATTTCTTAATATTGAAGAAGTTATAAACAGTGATTAATTGGGTTGGATGTGTAAAAAAAATACATTGAAGTAACAAGTATTAAAATTAATGTCCAGTTGCAATAGTGATTAACACACATATACTCATCACGCTTGAAAAAAAAAATGAAGGGAATATGGGGAATATCTATTTGATTGATTACTGGTCACCTTCATGTAGGAAAAAATGAATGAACGAATGCATGAATGAGTGAATGAATGAATAAATGAATGAATGAATGAAAAATTTATCTTAACATGCACATTGTATATATATTTGTGTGCGTGTGTATTCACATATATGGGAGAACTCCCCTGTTACCACGCATCTAAAGTGGTCTGAATGTTGATAGAGATGTGAAGAAATAATCATAACCAAAATGAAGGAAAAGAGAAAGAATTTTAGAAAAAAAATCTATTCGCCCATCAAGGTAACCAAACACTGGAGGTAGGTAAGGAACCTTATTGCTGATCCCCACAATCAGAGAAGGTGCCTGGGTCTGAGAGGAGAGCTGCCATGCAGCCCTGATGGGCGAATGGATGGCAGCACTCATCCTTCACCGCCTTTGGGAGCACTCATTTAGAACTAGCCATCCACACGGATAACTTGGCTGGTTCACAGATGTGCACCCTTGTAATGCTTCAATAAGATACTTGCTATCAATTGCTACTATTGCTATTGACTGTCAGAGGTAATCTTCAGATGTGGGGACTTAATAACTTCATTTGCTATTGATATCAATGTTGTACTTTTTGCTGTATTTTTCCATGTACTTTTTTTGATCAATACTTTTCTTGTAAGATCTACAAGTTGGTTGCAAACAGACTGTAGAGTCTTCATACATCATGGCAGAACAAGCCCTTAGGTGCTCAGGTATGGAAGAAAGAGTAGGAAATAAGCTCAACTGGCTGCCAGCATCAGAGACCAACACTGCTATTTCCCCAGTGCAAGTGGCAGCCTTGAGGCTCTGAGCTGTTCCAGGTGGAGGGATTTATTTCCACTTCCATACACTTTTGGTTCATGTGGATCAAAGAGCAAGTGGTGCCTGCATTCTGCCCGAGTACAGAGCTTGAGGTCATTGCTGTAGTATCACGCACCTCCGATTCCCTTGTTTCATAGAATCACCAAAGCTGGAAAAGACCCACAGGACCATCCAGCCCAAAATTTCTTATGGCACATGGTAGGCTCCAGTTATTGAGGGATGTAAAAATAGGGTGGATCCTTACTGGAAGTACTATTTTTAAGTAGAAACATAATGATATTTGATTACTAACTGTAAGTAAAATAAGTACTGTAGCCATACGTACTCACAACTCTGAAAGATGTTTATGAGATGCCTTACTTTTCATTGTTAGACAAGAGAGGAAACTTCTGCACAAGATTAGATGCAATTCCAAGATTATTTTTATTTTCTGGTGTGTGTAGTGTTTTTTTCTCTAGATTATCTTATCTTCTCAAATCCCATGGTCAAGTGAGTTATTGTTAAGATAGGTCATGGCAGCAACATCCTTTATTTTAGCCTTTTAAAAAGTACTGTTACCTTGGAAACTGCCATATCACCTCCTTGAAATAACATGCACAATATATGATATGATCTTTTGCACTGCAGAATGTTCAAGGGAAAATGTTCAGTGTTAAGCACATTTTTTCCAAATTATAATGAGGTTTGAATGACACTTTTAATAATTTTCTATCTGCTTTTCCTATTTAAAATACTTTACTCAAGAAAACAAACGAGTACATCTAAGAATGCTTACATCCCTACTGACCACTTCAGTTAGTGGCAGAACAGACAGTATTTGCCATACAAGTATTATAAAAGTTATATCAGTGATTTGTTTCAGTCATTTCATTCCACTTACTCCATTTCTCTCAAACAGCTCAGACAATGGAGTCATTAAGCTAAAGCAGACAGAAAGATTTTCCCTCAGCTCACATTCATCTAAATTATTTTATTCAAAAATTCATGGATTTTCAGACCAGAAGAAACCTGGTCTTAAAGTGTGGAGTCTTGCACAGTTCAAATGACAAAATCTTACCAATCACTCAGGCACAAATACGTTGTTCAGTTTTTAGGAATGTATTCTTGTTAACCACCTTTGTGTAGCAAATGCAAGCACCAGACTGGGATCAACTTTTACTGCTGCCAGGGTGGAAGCAGAATATAGATCCTATATTTTGTATGCTTTGCCTTGTCTTGGACAATCTCAGGAATGGCCTTTGGAGCAATTTGTTGTGTTGTGATTATGTGTTCCAGCATCTGAGAGACACGCTATCTGGCTTCTGAGTTTCTTAGGGATGGAAGTTGGCAATGACTCAGCCAAAAAAAAGTATATAAAAAATTAGTAGTAGTTAAGGCAAAAAAATTTACATTCCATTTTTTAAAATGTACCAACTAAAAGTGCAATATCAAGCAAATCATGTTTATACATCATTTATGATGACCCCATTGCTATTCCTGGAGTATCCAGGGGAGCAATCTCTCAGTCCCCAGCACACACCCCCCAGTTCTTTGCCTAGTTCTGTTTACTCTGAGACCTCACTGATTTCCTATCTGTCATTTAGCTACCAGCTATGCCTCTGCAGACTGTACAAGACATCTAGGTATTGACCTTCTAATCAGATGTGGTGAATTTTAAACTTAGGATTTATCAAGCTAGCGAAGATGTATTTCCTTAGAAGTGTATAGTCCTTTTCTCTCAGTTTAGTCAGACAACTGACAACAATGCAAAATGGTTATGGTCCAATTTGAAAAGAGAGTTTCCTGGCATAGAAAATAGTAGAAAAAACAATTCAGTGAAAACCTCTGTCCTGATTTTTCTTTGAAAAGTGAAAAACAGACTTTTTCTGTGAACTCTTGGCATTTTTTTTCTACTTATGAGAGATTTCTTTCTCTCTTATTTCGACTGAAGAACATGGAAAAGAAATAGGATTTCTATTCACAAATTTGCATTGTTACTATTATTTTCATGCTTCACACAGGCAAATTGGTCTTGAATCTTTTCTCTCTGACAAGAGGCATACGTCTGCTGAATTCAGTGAAGCTACACAGTTGGAGCTTCAAGGCAAATGTGAAGGAACCCAGCTGTTTATAAGAAATTTGAGAACACTGTAGTTTTCTTGTTCATTTAAAAATATTACTTTTATGGATTTTAATAGTTTTTATTTATTAGAGAATTATAGAAAAAATAACTGTTTGCTGCTTTGAGCTGGAGTATTCTAAACCCGTCTAAGCCATCTAAGGGTGATCTTTTTGCTAGTAAGAAGCATACTTCTTTCAGAAATTTTGTTAGGCTGTGTGTGTAGTACTGTCAGTTTTGAAAAACAAACAAGCAAAGAAATCACCACTATTTAAAAGAAGAAGAAGGTGGTGGTCTTCTGTTGATTCTTGCTTGGACAAAGTGACATTTCCACTTTTTTTCAAGCAACAAAACAAGAGAGAAAAAATGCATTGTGCTATAAGTGTGGGAAAAGACAGATAATCATTAAAGAAAAATATTATATCACACTGCTTCTCCTCTCCAGACTGCTGAAGAACATGTTGTGCATGTTTGACGTCACAAACATTCTCTCAACTTCCCAGGAAGCAGGACTACTTCGTACTAAAGAGTTAAAAATACAGTCAGAAATTGTCCATGCTTCTAGTTTTCTTCCCAAGACTCTCCTCTTGGGAGAAGTCTCCTGCAATGATCCATCTGAAATTCCCCTAGTTTCAAAGTCTGTAGAGTGGATCTTAAACTGACTATTCTAAACCCAATGGAAGAGTGTGCTCAGCAATCTCTCTCTCTCTCTCTCTCTCTCTCTCTCTCTCTCTCTCTCTCTCAAATAAATAAATAAATAAATAGACCAAACCAAAAAAAAAAACAAACCCATATTTTCTGGAATTGCCTTTTTAGAACTCTGTCCCATTTGTCTGCTCGAGATGTTTCTCCTAGTAAAGGTATAGAAAACTTTGGAACACTCTGCTCATTAGATCTTCTTTGAATTCTCATTTTACATCGTACAAGAGATTCTTGCATGTGCCTCAGAAAAAGATTCATAGTTAGAATACTGAGTTATGTTTATCTGCAACATATCATGTTACTCACTTCTTTACATGTAGACAAAACCACTTGGAATTGACAAGGAAGGATAGTGTGTGTTTCAATGAATTCTGCAGTCCACCATATGTGTCAAGTAACCACAAGAAACTGAGGAGATGATCTGTATTTAGCTGTGAATTTCTGTCATTTTGAGTGAAATGCTGGGAAATCCAATAAGAAATTTAGCCAAGTTAGTAGGCTGCATGAAAGTATACAAAAGTGAGATTTTCTCCAACAAGCATACATCGTACCATTTCACTTATAACTTTGCTTTGCATCTTAGCAGCAGGGCACCATTCCCAGCATGATAAAGTGGAGTACTGCTGCCTGGGGTTACATCCTCAGAAAAATCCCTTGTTGGCTGTTCCTTCAACACTGCCCAGATGGTACCCGATGCCTCTTAGCTAACCAAACACTGACAATGCATAGCTCTATATCACTACAGAAAGCATCATAATTCAAGTGAGCTGGATACTTAGAGTGATCCGGCACCCAGATTTCATATTTGTCATCTCTGCTCCTCTCTTAGGTCTAGTTAATTCTGCAATCTATTGTGCTGTATTCTGGAGTGTAGCAAACAAGTTAATACTAGAATTGTCAAATATTTCCAGGTGTAAACACTGAAATAAAAGGTAACCTTTTAAAATCAAATAAATCAACAAATGAACAATTAGGTACTCATAGAAGAGACACATAAGAACAGTTAGAGTAGCACAAAGCATTACATAAAGTGCAAATTGCCAAAATGCATTTCATAATAACCTTATTATTTCATAACATCCTTAACAGCTACAGTCTTTTTTAAATCTGCTGTTTAAAGCAGATTGTATTATAAGTTGGAAAAAAAAATTCTCATTAGCATTAAAAGTCAATACATTTGGATGTTTCCTGCCTATTTCTTGTATAAACAACAGAAAAAAAGAAATGAATTTCACTGAAATTCAGGAAGAAAATAAGGAGCCTAAAATGTCTGTCCTTGTTTCTTTGTCACACACAACATTTTTGCATGTATTATGTCCATTTGGTTTTGGTAACTTTTGAAGCTGAACCATCTGAGAATGTGCAATAGGTGAGAGCTGGATTTGGATAGTACTTGAAAGGGAGAAAATGGAACTGGGACAACAGAGGAAGGTAAGAAGTCCTTAGGCAGATTTTATGAGGTTCCAGATCCTAACAAAAAAAAAAAAAAAAAAAAAAAGCAGGAGATGGATGGATGCTGCTGGAACTGATAGCACAAAGATGATAATTTGATAATTGCTGGATGTCACTGTTCTTAGGAAGCTTTGGTGGCTTTGGTGAGGTTCCAATGATGGAGTTGCCCCTTGCTGCTGAGGGTATGGTTGTCCAAATGTCTGGTAACAGGATAATCTGAATTTCTGCCTCTTAGAGAATGAGATCTGGAAGGCAAGGCCCAAGGAAATGAGAACTGGTCTACTGTGGAAAACATAGAGTGCTGTAGTTCCCCTCTCAACCAGCAACCCTTGGGATCCTCAGGGACTGTGTCCTGTGAGTCATCTATTGTGTGGCTCGGAAAGATTTGAAAACTATGCTTTCTGGCCAAGGAATAATAAAGCTCGGAGGGGGTGGAAATAAAGACAATGGGCTTTGAATATATGTTTTTATTCCTGAGGTTCAAAGGAAGCATTATACTTAATGATGAGCTTGTGGGATCCAGATTAATTGTAACGTCTTTGTTTTTGAAGGTGGCATGACTTTGATTCAAGCATGGACAAGGTATTGCATTGTTGTATTTGGATATGTAGAAGACATCAGTGTGGCATAAGGTAACATGATGTAGGAATTTCAGAAATAACTTAGCCTGTTGAAGCAGTCTTGCTGCCTTCATTCAGCACTCTGCACAGGCTTATTTGTGTTTCTCCGTAGACTGCAAGAAATTTCAACAATATTGTGGAAAAGTGAAATACGTGAAGACACAAAATTATTAGATCCTCCAGTATGGTAGCCAAATGCTTCAAATGTAGATGATGTGTTGTTAACCAAATTTAGACATTTTGGAAATGCAGAATCTAAGGGTGCACAGAATGCCATTATCAAAACAAATTTAAATCAACAAGATGGATGTCAGAGATAATCAGAGGTGGCTGTGTTTGAGCTGGAGGTTCTTCTGTCACAATATTAGAGGGCAAGTGGAGCTAAATGACACTGAAATAAAAATAAATGGCTGAATTTTGTTACTTTTCAAAACAACAGCAAAATTTCTCTTGACTGGAGTGGTAAAAATATCATTTACAAAAATAAATAAGCTGATTTATCTATCTAGGGAGAACAGTAGAGGCTTGTATACTGTATTTACAGCAAGACCAACCTTGGTTGATGAATAAAGAAAATATTTTGAACAGACAAAAGTAAAAATGGAACTCTAGATAAAGAATGAAACCTGAAACTCCATAGTGGACATAAATGTGAGCAATGATGTTGGGGTAAGGGTGGTTGTTTTTTGTTTGCTTTTTTTCAGAAACTTCATTTTTCTGTAAAAGTCTCTGAAATGAAAGAGTAAGATTATGTCATTTAATGTGAAAACTGAGGATCAAGACAAAAGCAGAAAAAATAATAAATTTAGGACTTCAGAACCTGGAAAATTTTTCTCTCTCTCATTAAACTAACATTATAGACAAACACTTTAGAGGATATAACAGCTATTATCTTCCCACCACCAGTCTGAAAGTCACACTGACAGCAAGCCATCAAATATCCTTATCTTAAAAGAAAGGTTAAATACTTCCTCCATATTGCATTGCTGCTTCAAAGGGCTACAAACACAAACATTTTTAAGTAAAATTGCATTTACTACTATTGTTCAGGCTGTGCAAATCCAGTCACATGCAGTATTGCCTGCCATGAGGTGAAAGGAAAACAGAAATCCAACATGAGACTTCCTGAAATGCCACTGAAAAAAATTGCCCCAAAATGTGTTTTCTTTCCAGAATTTTTCATGCCTTCTTAGTCATAATTACTTCTTTGCTGAAGACCACATTGCCAACCACTGTTGGCTTCTAAGGCCAAATGTTTCTCTAAGTTTTTACAAGAACTCAAAGTCTCAGGAAATATTTTTTTCATAGAAAGAGAGTAAAACTGTAATGGAGTGAAGCTCAGATAAATTATTGGCAAGGCCTAGTGATGTAACTAAGTATAACGCAGCATGCAACCAGCAACAGACATCTCTGATGGTATCAAAGAATGGTCTTTGAAACATATGTTTATAAACAGAAGGTTTTTCATCTTCCTAAGTGGAAGTATGAACTCTTCTGGTTCATGAAGGACAGAAACAGCTACAATCATTTAATTCATAAGAACTAACACTATTCTTAGCACTAAACTAACATTTAATTAATGCTATTAGCCTATTCTTGTCTTACATGTATGCATCAATAAAGGAGAAAAAAATCAGAGATCAAGAATTATCATAATGCTAACATTTCTCATTTGTATTTTCTTCATGCACGTCTACTATTTCTTGTTTGTTGTTTTGAAAACTTGAATTATTAATACAATCCTTGTGAGGTAGAAAACTTTATTTTTCACTTTTATATAACAAAATGAGACTTGGGGAATGAAAATAACTATTCAAAGTTCCACCATGCAGCCACTTACAGCTTGGAGTAAAGATTTTAACAATCCCACCTTCTCAAGAATCATTAAAAAATTGTCTTTCCATACAACTAGCAATCAGTTAAGCAGTCACTTGCTGGGTGGCTAGGATTATATATAGAAAGTAAATGACAAACATGTTATTTATCTCTTTTGAACTGGGAGACTGCAAAATTAAGCTGCAGCAGACAGCTAAAGGTGCAATGCTCTTACATCCATTGCATAATCTGGGAAAAATCTGTAGATTTATTTTCTCTGTGAGTGCTAGTGTCTCTGATTTATGCTGTCAATATGAGGTACGTAGCTCCCAATGAGATCCCGTGTCAGGCGTTTGAAATTCCCAAGACCATTCCCCATCTACCTAGAGGAATCCTATTCTGGGGTCATGAATATAGCCTGTCTCTGAAGAGGAGCCTTGGTGTTGTTGCTTAGGAACCAGATAAAGGGATTCAAGGGAGAAAGAAAGTGTAGTTGTAATGAATGAAAATATAATCTATGGCACCAGTGAACCCTTATAGATAACTGGAAGAGGCTTTATGCCTGTATGGTTGATAAAATAATATTTTCATTTCTATCAATTTGTTCTTGTTGAATTAATCTTGACTCCTCTAATTGTGATTCAGATGTAAATTATGTCTCTATTCACAAAAGCTAGTCAGAGTATGTATGTATTATCCAAGGGAACCAACAATTAAGAAATTATTTCAGAGAAAAACTGTCCTAACAAGCTAATGAAAATGAAAGCTTTATTTGTAACTTTGTTTATAGAGCAGCACTTGGGCAACATGTGTCTTGGGATCTCTGAAGATGGTCAAGTATGGTAGATAAACACTGATGATGATCTCACAATTACATAAATAAACTTCTGTCATCATTACTGCAGCAATCTGCCTGTAGCTGGAATATAATTATGATTCAGCTCTCCGTTGCACCCTCAGTGAATGCACACAGAGCAGCTGTGTGACAAATGTCGGCATATGGTGAGACAATAGCATAAGCTGAAGATAACTCAGACCTTTACATTTGCATACAAATAGGCCGTCAGCATGATGTGTTGACTGGGTGCAGAGCAGATGTAACCTGCAACAAAAGGTGGGTGCTGGTGGGCTACTAAGCCTCCATCTGCCTGCCATCCCTGACCATTACTCCAGCAAGTCCACCCACCTCCTAAAACCAGTACACTGGGCAACACACTTATGTTGCAGGTGTGCTTCTTAAGGTGAACTTCTGCAAGGCCAAAAAGTGAAATAAAGTGTGTAGCTACAGCTCTGTCTGTTTTGAGAACTGAAGTTGTTTCCCTCATTGTGTGACACTGATCACATAACTTGAGACATACTGATAACACAGAACAGGCTGTTCACATGAGGATAAATAATTTAATGACTTCATTATATTATGGATGATTGCTTTATGCAATCATTCATGTGTATTATTTTTTGTTTTTAAAGTTGTTAAATGCATCCAAAAGGCAACAAATGTGAACACAACCTCAGACAGATGGGTGATGATATGGCTGTTAATTACTAGCTTATAGCAATGATTGTTTCATCATGTTGTCAAAGGTTATGTGGGAAAAATATGTTGTATTTTATTAATTAAAAAATAATGAAAATGGATAATAATAATGCTGATGCCCTGTATGCCCTGTGTATTGTACTACTCCCAGAGTCACTCCAGAAGTCTTAACATCAGTAAGACTTGAGTCTAAAGGCACAAGCATGTAAATATACAGTCAAATAAGTTCATAAAATTGTCATGTCCCAGTAGGAGGCCAATAGTGAGATTTCAGTGAGATAAAGAGTTGAAAACCCATTCAGAGTAAAGTGGGGATGAGTTTCAAACTCAAATAAAAGTAAATAGTGATACTGTGGTGTCTCCTTAACTCAGTCTTTTCTTCTTCCAGAAGATGTTTTTCATGCAAACAGCATCATCTTAGCAAGCCTACAGAAGCAGCCAAGAAAACAGAATCAATTTGATGAGCTATTCTCTGCTGGTAATTCTCTTTAATTGTCTTCTGTTCCTTAGCTGTGCCATTTCTTCCTATGGTTCAGATTTGAATGTGATTTTCACTATAATTTGTTGTTTGCTGTGTTGAAATAGTGGTGCAGCCATTGGATTAACTTCTGATTTGTCATTTGAAATTCCTAGTGTTCATATCTGGCTGTTGTATATGAGAAGAAAAAAGGAAGAAATGACTCTTCATTGTACACTAACAATGGGAAGGACTTGTTGACAGGGTCAGAGTGAGGATGACTGAAAAAATAAGGTGCAGGGAGGAAAGAGGTGGACTCTGACAAACACATAGGGTTTTGGTCCTGCTGCTGCGGGAGGGAGGACAGCCCTATGAAGCAGGGAAGTACTGATCTGCTTCAGCCAGGGAAAATGAGCTGCTCCCTGAGCATTAGCAGAGCAGAAAGTCTGTCCCATTGACATGGCTTGAGAGGTAACAGCAACGTGATTCTGATAAAGAGCCACCCTCTCTAAACCTGAGCTGAACATTCTTAATGCATTCAAATTTTAAAACTCTTTAATAAATAATTCTTATGTCACAGAGTCACAGAATCATAGGGAAAGGACCTTCAGAGATCATCTAGTTCAAAACTCTGATAAAGCAGGATCCCTAGTACAGGTTGTATGTCAATTTTTCCATTACTGTATCTGCTACCCACCATGAGGCAGATAATCTTCAGTTATATTCACAGTTGGCTCACTTTATTAAGAGCATGGTGCAGTGGTAGCTTTTTTTCCAGTCTACTGCAATTTCTGCTGTGCCCCAGTACCTACTAAAATCAAATTCCAGTGGCCAGATGTCAGCTTTGGTAACATTTCTAGAAACAAGATGTACCAAAATGACAATTTAAAAATGTCTAAATGATATGTAATACTTTCCTGAGTTAGTGCTGGAAGGAAGACCACTTCATAATCTGTACCATTTGGCTTTTTTTCTCATGAAATGCTCAACACAAATATTTACAGGAATGTTTGAGTTTTCCACAATATAATGAACAGCAGTTAATTTTAATATTGGGAAAATTTTCTAGAAAAGGCTCATAACACTCTGAGCAATTGATTTCTCTTTCAGAATTGTATATTGCTTTTCTAGAGTTTATACCTCCATATTTATATCTATTTTAAGCTTTTTCTTTCAGATACATGTTCATATTTTTAAAAAAGTTTATCAGTAGAAAGACTGGTAATACTAGTTAGAGAAAATGCATGGAGGAATGAATATGAAGATATTTAAATATATTGATTGACAGTACCTATTTCAACTCATTGATCTACTGGCTTTTGTGAACATTTTTCTTTTTTCTATATTTTTCTCTATTGTGGAAGTTATGCCACTCCTCAATAGCTATATGCTTATATTTCTGACTGATTGAAATTTTATTAAATAGTATTTCAAAACAAACAAAAAAAATCCTAATATGGTCCAAAAGTCTGATAAAGGAATGAGGAAAACAAAACACTCATGCATCTCATTTCTTTCCTTCCTTCATAGTCATAATAGAAAATGCCTGCTTCTCTCTATCCATTCATGAAACACCCCTCACCTCTTGTCATTGGGCAGAAAAGTTCCTGAAGCAGTGGAGATGGGAAAAGTACAATTTGCCTGACTGAATCAGATCCATTTTGCTCCATTCAACAGCTATGTTCAGTGTAAAGTCATCACCTTGTCTCTCAAATAGAGGTCTAACTGGCATTTTTCTCCTCTGTGGTCAGGTCTCTTTAGTCTTGTTCTCTTTCACTGTCTCTGTGTTGTTATTTATTTTGGAGTTTTCTTAATGTTATGTGCCTGCTCCTTTGTTTTCAGCTGCTAGCTTTACTTCCTAACCAATCTCTTTTCCTTATTTTATAGTTATCCTTTTTTTGAACAAAAATTTCAGGTATCCAAATTCTTCAGTTCTGGTTGATTTTTCTTCCCTGGAAGCTGTGTACATTTTTGTTCTTAACTGGGCTCTAATAAATATATTTTTCACTTTTACAGACTTTTCCTTTTTGATGAGATACACCATCTTCAGATTAATCCCCGGGTTCCTTTTTCCAAACTACAGAATCATAGAATGGCTGAGGTTGGAACGGACCTCAAAGATCATCTAATTCCAACTGTGCCACTGGCAGGGTTGCTCAGCTGCCCAGGGCTCCATCCAACACAGCCTTCAACGCCACCAGGGATGGAGCTTTTGCAGCTTCTCTGGGCAGCCTGCATCAGTGCCTCACTACCCACTGAATAAATAATTTTTACCTAATATCTAACCTAAATCTCCCGTTCTTTAGTTTAAAGTCATTCCACTGTGTCCTATCAATATCAGACTGTATAAAAAGTCAATCTCCCTCCTGCTTGTAAGCCCTTCTCAAGTACTGGAAGGCTGCAATGAGGTCTCACCAGAGCGTTCTCTTTTTTGAGTAGGATAACTCCAGATCTCTTAGTTTTCTTCATGAGAGAGATCAACTCCCTCATCCTGCTGGCCACCCTTCTTTTGATACGGCCCAGGATACTGGTGGCCTTTGGGACTGCAAGGACACACTGGTGGCTCATATTCAGCTTTTTGTCCACCAGGACCCCCAGGTTATTCTCCACACATATCTGTACACATATCTGGGATTGACCCAACACAAATGAAACATCTTTAACTTGGTTTTATTGAATCTCCTTAGGATCCTGTGGGCCCACTTTTCAAAGTTGTCGAGGTCACTCCGGATGGCATCCCTTCCGTTTATTGTATCAACTACACCACTCACCATGGTGTCTTCAGAAAACCTGCTGAGGATGCACTCAAACCCACTATCGAGGTAATTAATAAAGATGTTGAAGAGCACCAGTCCCAAGATTGACATCTGCAGGACACCACTTCACCAGTGTGGTGATCAGTCTCCTTTTGGACATAGAGCTGTTGACTGCAACCCTCTGGCTGTGACCATTCAACCAGTTCCTTTTCGACTGAATAGTCCACTCTTCAAATCTATATCTCTCCAGTTTAGATATAAGGATGTGGTGTGGGAAAAGGATGTGGTGTAGGGCAATCTGTGGTTTGAATCTGTATTATCTACATGTATCTGACTTTTTCAAAACAATGTTCACTCAAATGTATTTATGACCACAAATGTAAATATATTCATAAAATTTTTACTCAAAGATACCTTTTACACAGATAAATTTGTAAAGAAGGTTTCATATTAATATTTTTTAATTATTCGTCTGTATCTGCAAGTTTTGTCCCATTCTCATCTACCATGTTTTCTTTCCTTTTTGAGCTTGCAGATTAAGCTATTGTCTTCTAGTAGTTTCTGTGCCTTCCTCTCCCTTCTGAGTTCGTTTCTGTCTTCAGCTCCTGACAATCACTTTATCTCATCTCCTTGTCTGAGCATCCTGTATTCATTATTATGTAGCATTGCCTTTCATCTTAGGGTCCCCTGTCAACTTGAATAAAGCCAGGCAAAAAAACCATCAATGAATCCTCCCTCCCTGTGTTCCCTTATGGAGTTTTGACTCTATTGTATTTTGTTTCTCTTAACTTCATTCTCTCTTTTAATTCTGAAATGCAAACCAGAATAATTTCAAGCACGGGAGCACATAAAATAATTGTATCTTTCATTCTGAAAGCCAGGTAACTCTAGAAAAGACACATGCGTTACTGAAAAATACCTTTAAGTATTTAAGTGTTCTTGTATGCTGTTGTTGATAATCATGCAGATGAACATGCTTTGTGTCTTACTATAAGAGACAGCAGTTTAATTGGTAATACATGAATATGGAGACATATCCATAAACACGAATTCTGAGATTTGCTGTGTTTAGGATTTTGCATATGGCTTAAAGATAAATGTACAACACCACTGACTTCATTGAG
Organism: Gallus gallus; assembly: GCF_016699485.2. Taxonomy (NCBI): domain Eukaryota; kingdom Metazoa; phylum Chordata; class Aves; order Galliformes; family Phasianidae; genus Gallus; species Gallus gallus. Next base: position 101,183,104 of record NC_052533.1, on the reverse strand, counting down.
GCACTAAGCAGCCATTAAATCCTCATGCTGCATCTTCTGATAGGATCCAGGTCTTAAGAAATAAGATCGCCAGATATCACACACTCTTCTTTTTTTCTCTGGTGTGTGATTTCACTTTTCAGATCAATTTATTTTGTAAGAGATAAGTTTTAATGCACACATTTTATTATTATTATTTTTTTTTTCTGAGAGGTTTGAAATCTCTACCCAGGAGATAAAAGTTTATAGCATTATTTGTCACTTTATGCATTTACTACATACAGTTTAAAATTAAAGGGATATTTATTGTAAGTACTGAAGCAGTGAATTAGGAGTTGTGTTTCATCTATATTTGTCACGATGCTATAGAGCTTGTTAGCAGACTAGGATACATAGTGATTTAATACTGGATTCAAATTCAGCTTTTTATTGCAGGCTTAGGATTTACAATTATCTTGTCAGTGTCTTTCAAAAGAGCAGAATGTTGACTCCTTACAAGAAAAAAGAAAAAGAAATCTGCCTAATAACTTAATCAGTACATCTATGAGAAGCAATGATTGTTCATAAAACAAAACATTTTACTTTACATTGTCCTGCTCAGATGTCTTCCTTATAAAACAAACAGTGAGTTCATTGCCTCAACAAATAGCTGAGTCAAGAAATGTGCATTTGGACCATATCTTGTATGCCTGTAATACACTTACAGGTTAAATATTCCGATCTATTTAGTGATTAGTTCCCCCACCCATGCACTGTAGGGAAAACACATCTTTGTTGTTAATTTTGTAAAGTAAAAGTTTTGATTTTATTGACTGCATTCTGCTTTGAAAGGATGGTTAAGTACTGTCATTTTTGTTTGCACTTGTAAGTTAGTTTAGTTCTTCTATTCTCTTACATTTTATAACACAGATGGGAACATGCAAATCATTCTCCTGCTGTAAATTAAAACTACACATCTCTATGACTGCACAGCCTCTAGTAGTCAGCTTTAACATTCTAGCAATTATGATCCGTAAGATCACATTACCCCAGCACTGAGCAGTAAAATTCCTCCAAACAAGCAAATTTTCACTGGATATAGGTGATACCTGCAGTGATTGTCTTTGAATACTCACAAAAATTCTAAAATAAATTATCTAGTAGGTCAAGGCACTGACACCAATGGTTACTCCAGGTTTGTGAATTTTGTGACTGTATGTATGATCAATATATGAACATATAAATAATATCGGAAAGGAAAACAAGCATTTGCAAACATTATCATAGAGCAGGGTTTTTTAAATTTCTACCGTATCAACTCTCCTGAAACCTGAGTGGTAAACTGCTGTGAGGTTGTGAAGGAAGTAGAGAAAAGCTGGTTAGGAGATTCCCTCAAGAGGTGTTATAAGAATGTGTACCTACTTGTACAAAGAAGAGTCTAGTGATAAGTGATTCTTTTATCCAAAGAAGACATCAGTCCTTCTGCCATGATGTGGGACTTGGTCAAAATCAGTGACTTGCCTGGGCTGGATATGAAATGACTTATGTGGGACAAACACAAGGAGTATGAGAGGAAGAAAAGACACTAAAAAATGGCTGGTTATAATAATGGCTGTGATGTAATTTACAAGTAAGTTTGAACCTCAAGCATCATCCTTCATTTGTACTCAGGTTTTCATCTGTATTCACACATCCTATAATTTGCTGCAGTACATGCTGGTGCCACGTTGGAGGGGAAGATGAAAGGATGATTTATTAAGCACAGGATAATTATGATGTAATCGGTTGCTGTAGAGTGGTTTGCAGTTTTTTTACGAGGAAATAATGATGGTGTTTTTTCATCAGTAGATCTTCTTTCAATTAATTTTACATGAAAAAAGCTTCAGGCACTGCTCACACATCTTACATCCTACATGGTCCATTGTGGGGGAGAGAGGAGAATATTATATAAGTTCTAGTGTCCTTTTTCTTTATTGCAAAAGTTAAACCAGTTCCCCTTTGACACTCAGTATTAGGACGACTATGAGAATGGCACTAGTGGAGAAGGTCAGAAGACAGACAACAGTTACAGCAGAAAGATCGGCCAAGCAATCAGTTCCTTTATTTTTTAAGACGTTACTCTCTAAAAGCCTCTTAATCTACCCAGGTAATCACACTTTTTGCATGGTAAATATGAAAATTTATACATAAATGTGAAAGAGAATGGAATTTCTTTCTGTTTGTATAATTGCCAGGGAAAATAGCAATCTGATCTTCCTTTAAAGTATATCTCTCTGTTTGCTCCATTTCATTAAGATAGGGTGTTAATGAAATCATGTGAACAAAAATCTGTCTTTACATGCTATGATATTCCAACTACCTTATATCATTTATCACAGAAATAAAGGTGTTGTCAGATGTCAGTACAGATCAATAGGTTTATATTATGTTTATATTATGTTATGTTCATAACATGTTCAAGCAGTGAAATGCACTTTCTTATTATGAAGTACTTAAAAAAAAAAAGGAGAAATATTTGGAATACTTAAAAAGGAAGAATAATTTTAACTTGACCATATTTCTCAGTTTTGCTAAACAATGCTAAAGGCAGCACTGATGAAATATCAAGGGCAAAGTTTCATTTAATTGTTTTACTGTTGGAGAAGCAAAGCCAGTATCTCCCTTCAGTGTTTGAAGAGTTACAAAATGTAAAGTGACAGTTTTACCAGTCGTGACACAGCAGAGTGAAGCATACTGGGAAGAGTAAGCTGCCTCAGTGACTAATGGAAGTGCTCATGTGCAGTCCTTTCAGAGTGGATCTTATTTGCAAATGTGCATATACATATATGTAAGGAAGAATAAATAGGAGACAGAAGGGATACTTTCAGCTTTGGTGACTTCTGGGTTCCTGAAAATGGCATGTGTACTAACCAGTGTCCTATTCCTTGCTGGAGCAGGACCTGGGCAGAATTGACCTCTGTTCACCATTTATTGAAGGAAATGGATGCGAGGGATGAGAATCTGCCCACGACATGCTCAGGCTAAGCCCCAGATGGCTTGTTAGTTTGTGCCAGATGAGGTGGCCACATCCTCTACGCATCTGCGAGCTATTCATAAAGTTCTGCTGGCACAGTGCATGACTCCAGGGAACAGATGCTGCTATGATGAGCATCACTGGTGACAGTCAGGTGAGCCCAAACCCAAAGGCTGTTCTGATTCTATGAAGAATCGTGCTTTTGACAGAATTACAATCTTCCTGAATGAAGGTACAACCACCAATGGCAAAGAATATAGTGGAGAAGGAAAACTCAGGCAGATTGTATTGGGCAATGAGTCCATAGTCTGAGTGAAAGGGAGAGTGATGGGATGTAATAACATTTACTGTAGCACTGGATGAGTGAGAGTCTGCTCCCTGACATTTGTAGATATGAAGAATCAGGGTTACTTCTGGATTACAGTGGTTGAAGGGAACAACTGGATAGGGCTGCAGGGAAAAGAACAGGAGTATATTATTGTGTCCACATTTCATTTTTTAATCTTTTTATAAGACGTGCTTGCAGGTACTCTCCCTGTTTAGGATGCAATGGAAAGAGCAGTAACCATATCCCTCAGAGGGGAAGTTGTGAGCTCAAAGAGACTTTTCTATGTTATGGGAATATATTTACTTTTCAATTCTGTCTTTAACACATTTTTAAGATCTTCTACTGACAAGAAACTTTTTTAAAAAAGAAATTAAATTAAGGGTAGTGGGAAATGAGGGGAATCTTCTAGGGAATCTACATAGGAACTTCAAAAATAGATGACTGAACACACTTAAAATAAACATGAAGATGTAAGTAAGACTTGTAGTAAAGCCACAGCATAAAATCCAAATACAGTGCTTGGAATCAAACATCAGGAAAACATGGACAAACTTCAATTTTAGCCATTTTCAGAATGAGCTTGAATCAACAAAAGAACCATTGCAATCTGTTTTATATTGGATTTAGAGAAAATGCATTTGATTCATCCTGCTTTGCTAACAATTCAGTTCCTGTCAAACATGAAATATGAATATTGGCCTTGGGTCAAATATGACTAATTCATATTTACAATATTATATAACTTAAGATGTACTTAATATTCTGAATATATTCAGCTGCTCAAGTAAGAATTGCAGTAAGTCAGGATTAGTAGAAGGAAAATTCCTGAAATGTCCTCAACAGTGATAGCAAACGTCAATAAGCTTTAGCTTCTGATTCTGATGGTTATACATTAAATATGAAGAAATGCATAGATTACTTTCCTGAATGTTTAATCCTCTTGGTTCTCAGATTTAAGCAATTTTGTACAGAGTAATGAATTTCAAATTTCAACTGGTAATGTGTTTGTTATTATCCCAATAAAAATTTGTAATTTGAAATTTTTATTCTCATAGAAATTAATCTTGAAATAGCAATTTTTAGCTTTATTTTAAAAGGTTTGCTTTTATTTTTAATTATGTGGCAATGAAGAAACTGAGTTGGAGTCAGTTTTTAAACAAGTTCGCAATATCTCTTTGATAGATTTTAAGCAGTGATATAATTTAAATTAAATTCTGATATATATATTTTTAAGAGTTTAAAATCTCTTCATAATGGAACATTCTGAAACTGCATATAATGACAAAACTCCTTTACATCATTGGTTCTGTGATTCATGTCAACAGAGAGGTTTTTTTACAAGAGCAACAAGGGCCAGAATCATGGGTGGCCGGAGTCAGTTCATTTCGGTGTGAAACACTTCAATCAGTTTGATTAACAAGAGCAAAAATCTCAGGCAGGGCTAGGTCAGACTGGGAACTTACATTTCACTTTTTGGAAAGAAGAAGGGCAATTCTTCCTTAAGAAAATAATTTAACTTAAATTTATAACTCCAGAAGAGTTTCATACATTGTAAAAACTCTACATACAGCTAAGGTAGACGGGAAAGTTTACAGAGTTTCTGTAAGGGCCATTATTAGAGAAAGTAAGAATGCGGGGAAAAAACCTGCATAGAATTGAATGATTTTATTCTAATTTTATGGAATCTATTCATTCTCAAAGAACTGATAATCATTCAAGATTTTATTTCCATGAAATATGTTCACCTGGAGATAGTAGAATATGGAAACTTAAATATTTCCTGAGGACACATTGGTTTTGCTATTTTATTGCAAAAATAAGTCAGAAACTGAGAATAGCAACTTGGATGTTTAAAGAGACATTATTTCCTCTTTAAGACAGCTCCTGGTTTTGAAGATCATGTTCAACAAAAGCTAAAATTTAAGATTTTAACTTTTAAAATTCTGTTAACTTTCAGAGATAGAACTGGATCTCTGAAGGATGAGAACTCCAAGTCAGCTTTAGAATTAACACTGGCATAAAACTATGTTTTAGTTATGTCTCTTTAATAAAAAATTAATACAGTTTGAAATATGGCAATGAGATAAAAAAGAATGGATAAAAAAAGAAAGCATCCTTCATTGGCTGTCTAATATTCAATTCCTGTCTCCCTTAGTTGTGTATTTAGTGTTATGTGAAAGATTTACATGGTAATTAATAACACAGAGTTAATTCTGGATTTGACAAGAGGTTTGAAATATTGAGTCTTAAGTGCTAAGGACCTGTACCTCTACTCTACTGCTTAGCATACAACGTTCTAGAGTTGCAAAACGCTAATTCAACATGGTAGTCTGTTTCAGGTACATCACTTCTATGGAAAGAATGCAGAAAGTAAGGGACACTGTAAGAGTTGCATGTTCTACCTTTGCATTTATATTTTCTACTTTTGCTGCTTAAAGCTGACCTTGGAAAGATAGTTAATCACTTCATTTTTATTCTGTTTTGGGTGATAATTTGGACGTTGCTTCATTCATGTTTGTGCAATGCTGTATCATTTTCTTCACTTTCCAATTTCTGAGGAGAAGTTTTGAAAGTAGAACAGGTTCTTATTACTTTTCTTTGTTATTGAGAAACCTGGGCTTTTTTCTTTGCCTTTCCATATTTGATAGTTAAAGACAAAATGTCTTCCATCTCTGAAGAAAATTTAAATGTTTTAAAACAGTGTCTGCCCTTGATTCTTTGGTTTAAATTGCTTGCATTCTCTTCTCTAGGGTTCTCATTATTTGGATGTTGTATTACCCTTTATTTTCTTAATTTGCCATTTGCGGCAGGCTGTATATTTGAGTCTAATTTGGAAGATTCAAAGGTTTTCAGCAGAGGATTTTTTCAGACCCATACAGTACTATACTAGCACAGTCCATCTGTGTAGGACAGTGATCCCATGACAGAACTCAATCATTTCTAATTTAAAACTAATAATGTGTTTCTCAGGAATGCTGAATTCTTAGCTTTATTCTTTTTTTTTTCCCCTAATGCTTCCTGCCTACTGTTTGCAGAAATAAAAGGATATGAAATATCTGACTGAACAGAACACAAAGAAAAAACCTTTTCCAGTTGCAAGGAAATATAAGTTAATATCCTTACGGTAAACTTGTTGAATTGTCTCTGGATTTTTACTGTGTGACAAAATCAGAGCTGGGTCAATAGAAAAGGAGTCCTCTTCAAAGCAAGCTCCTCATCTGCCAAGAACAATTGGAGACCAGTTCAGGTGATTTCGTATGGATGAGCAGCCCACAGGTGTAGTGGGGGAAAATGAGTTCTTTCACAACTAATTTTCTAGAGAGAAGCGCTCACTACCTGTGCTACATATGCTACATTATATAGAAGACTTGAAAGCAAGGATTTATTTTCACATACAAGACAGTTAGAGGTATTCTATTCAAGTAAAGCAGTAATTTTATTTCATACCAGAGCCAGAATTTTCTATCATTTTCCTGTTAGCATTCTGATGTGTTAGCAAAAGGAAATTTAGTATCTCACCCACATGTAAAGGTAGGATAAAAACGTACAATCTTGCCATTTGGGTACAGGTAGCTCTGCTATAGTACATTTGTCTCTACAAGCACGTATCTTGTGAAATAGATTAGATGAAGTTGAAAAATAGAGGGAAGTGAGACCAGAATGAATGCAAGCAAAAGCTGTGTTCACACGGTGTTACTACCTCAGTAAAGAACATCAAGTGAGACTTCAGATCATATGGTCATAGTCATAGACAGTTTATCTGCAATAAAACCCTTTCAAATACTGACCTAAATGTGCCATGTTCATATTTTTCAGGTTTTTATGTGAATACACTGACCTTGGAGTAAGTAATTTCAGATCTGGTTGTCTTCTTGCGTTCATGAGCATAGAGAATGTCTTCCAACTTAGCACCTGCCTCCTCTGTAGCAATGAACACCCAAATTGATCTACCTGTGAATCAGAAGGGTGGAAAGATTGAAGACTGTAGGAACACAGACACCCAAAGTTGCTTTCTATGTCTTATAGCAGAGAAGTGATGTTGAGGGACACAATGTCTGAGACAATAAATACTAACAGATAGGGCCTACTTATACTCAGCAGTGTTCTGCTTGGAGGCAGGTGTTCTGCTTCCAGATTTGACATATTACGCCCCTGTAGCACTGTAATATAATGAAATTCTAGAATTATATTAGCTTCCTGATGAAGGAAAATAAAGCATAAAGATCATGTAATTTTCCCAAGGCAAGCCAGTGCCAGAGCTAGGAACAGAATAATAATAGGCAACGGTATTGTAGGAATTGTAGGAATATCATAATTAGAACTGCAAGATGACAAACTGATTAGATGCTGACACTGTGCATTGTAACACATAATAATGTCAGCCCCATATGTGTCATCTTGTTATTCTAAAACACCCAGGGCTGAGCAATATCTCGCCCAAGAAGCAGAAAGGGAGGAAGGCTGACAAGGTAGCCCTACAACAGGTTCTGCTAGAGCAGAACCCAGGTATTTGTACATGTAAGTGCCAACAGATCATGCCTTACAGGTAAATGTGAGAAAGAGCTGAACTGGGCAGTGAATGCTAGAGCTGAAGGAGATCCTACCCTGTCTGTTTCCACCCAAAAGCCAGTCCCTTCGATGTTGGTGCAAGCACCCAACAAAATTAAATCTACTGGAGAGCAGGAGATGAGTGAGGACAGGCCAAGCTTAGCACAACTTCCTCACCAACAGTTCTCTTCTTCACACTAATCCTTACCAAGGGAGCTGCAAATTTGTGGCTTGTACAGCTGTACTTCCTGATGGAACTGGTCTGGTGAAAGATCCAATCATCATCATTTCTCATTTGAGCCAAGCTCAGACTGACCAGCCGGTAAGAAAACTATGCACTGCATGGGACCAAGGTACCTGCTAGAGACTCACGTCCCTTGATATGCAAGCTCTAATCCACTATTAGGAAATTCACTCAGTATTTGGACAGGACGGAACAAAAAACTCAGAGGAGCAAAGGGAAAGGGGAAAAAAAGGAAAGACATAGCTTTTTAAGGGTATTTGAGGTATTTGCTATCTCAATTTCAGCTTTAGATTAACTCTTTATGTATCCTTGAGACTGTGTGGTCCACCAGTCAGAAAGCCCAACTTCTCTAGTATATCTCAATGTCTCCTCCATTTTACACTTTCCTCAGGGCTGACAATGAAAACGCTTTGCTGCAACTACAAGGCTTCATATATTGAAAAGATCCTTGAAGCTGTGGTTGCCAGACAACCATTTTCAGTCAGATCAAAGGAAAAGTCTTTCTAAAAGAAAAACATTTCTGAAGAAATTCCATTTTTTGTTGTCACCCTGTACAAAAAAAAACCCAAACAACAACAACAACAACAAAAAAAAAAACAGAAAAAATACTGTTGGAGACATTTTTAAAGCCATTTTTTCCTCCTTGGACAGTAATTACAACAGGAAGTAAAATTAAGTACCTGTATTTCCAATTCCATCTTATACTGTTCTTATGTCATGATACAAGTCTGTAAGTTTGATGCTTGCTTTAGAAAACAAAACTCAACTGTCAACCGACCATCACAGTTTTGATAGTCTGTTAAGGGTCATTTCTTCACATGTGCATTATTAGCTGGCATCCTGTAATCTTTCCCTGACCTTTCATCAGGGGATCACGCCTGCTGCACATGGCTAAGCAGTTGGCTGTCATTATTCCCACACACTGAAACTAGGTACCAAACTCAGCTGGTGATTTAACAGTATGTTCTGAAAAGAGAGCTCTTTGTCATGTGCGATAATGAATGTTTCTGCTGCCTGCACAAAGTCAGAGGTTTTTAAGTACTTTACCAGAAAGAAAGGAATAATCATTCTCCGGTATAAAATGTAGGATGCTGTCTAGTTGTCTGCTTGAAATACCTTTTTAAAGTTTCATTTTCTCTTTATCAATTACAGGTTTTAATTACCATTATACTGTTGTCATTTTTCTTCACACCATATTAAAATTACATACAATTTCAATGAATATTCTAGTACAGTTAAGGCTAAATTCTGACATCTTTCCCTGTGCTGAATAACCTCTTAAGCTATAACTGATCTCATATAAATCATAAGTCCAGTTCTTGTAATAAATAAGCAAACTGTAGAGGAAAGAAAGGAAGAAATCTGTTTGGAAGTGAATCCTGTGAGTCCATGCTTCACGATGAAATATTCTGTAAAGTTAAGTGATTTGCTGCTGCTGGCTGTGCCCTATTTGTTGTGGGAAGTCACTTCCAGACAAACAGAAAGACACCTGCTTGCAAAATTTGGGGTGGAAACCTGATGGCATACCCATAGACTTCCAGTAGTAGATGTGAGTTTCTTATGTAAAAATATCAGAATTGAGAGAATGAGAGAATAATATTCTGAGGCCATCCTTCACCATACCCAGGAAATTTCAGTTACAGATTTGCCAAAGCAGCATACAAAAATAATTGAGATAATGTTGCCCAAATAAATTCATAAAGCAGAGTTTGAAGTGAGGAGTAAATGGAGCAACTGTTGAACAAACAATTTTTTACTGACATCTGGAGCAAGAGACTGTAAGACGGGAGTGTTGAAAAAGGATTTAAGGACAGAACAATTTTATGAAAATAAAAGGGCCTGTGTGATTTAAAATACATATATGTGTTTGTAGGATGTGACTTTGCAGTTTAATCTGCATTCCCCAACTATGGCTACAGATGAGATTCTCAGCAACGCAGTGCAGCTGATGGAACAGAACTGAAGCTGTGTGTGTCATGCATTTATTTCTGACTGTGTAACATTAACTGTAATTAGCCCCAGCACAGATCCTCAGCATATTAGTGGTCATGAACAAAATTACAATGAGCAGTTATTTTGATTTTTACATATCACACTGTTTCAGCATCTTGAATACATTAACCTCAGTTTTCGTTTAGCACTGTGTTCAGTAATGGCACAATAGTAAGGAATACAGTCAGTTCCTCACTAATTAGTAATTATTTATATTACTCAATTCATCTAACTATTTACATTTTGTTTAGCACCAGCTGTTGCTGTTTTCTCAGAGCTTGTCTTTAAGCTAAATGCACAAGAATATCACAGAAAACATTTGAGAGACAAGCTTCTTGAGAAACTGCTGATTCCAAAACATGCTGCAAGACGAATTAAATGACCCATATCAACTTCTAGTGCTAACAAATACTATTGCAAAAGTGACAGGAAGCATATTTCTACCCCTTAACCATTAATGAAGCTACACAAGTAAATTAGGTTATGCCACTCTATCTTCATAAACTGCTGATTCAATAAATCACACTTGAGAAACAGCTGAGTAATTACAGGATGATGCTGGAAGCAATAGAGGACTCATTTGCATACTAACAGACATTTGTAGCAATAATTCCTGTCATGGACTGGTAACTACTAGACATGATTAATTCTGTGAGCACTGCAGTTTGACTTCACCAGTGCACAGGAAGAACCTCCATACCATGGGTTGCAAAGGTGAGATGCGTGCACTCCTCCCCAACGAGGGACCACATATAATCAGCACCAGGAACGTGCCCAGGCACAGACTCCTTGGGCGATGTTTTTCCTCAGTGTCTTATACAAATTGTCTTGCAAAGCAGACTCAGAAGACTGAGAGAACGGCAAAAACAAAGCCCTGAAATCGTCTAAGCACCAAGTGAAGCAGAGTTCCTCTCTTTCAAACATCTAAATAGATCTGGAGATAAGATGAAATAACTTTCCATGCATGGTTTAGGCTGATTTTACTTTATTCGCAGACTTCTTTACCTAAAAGTGATAGCAGCATACATTACGTAAAATTTTTAATGAGGAGTTCATTTGTTCACACTGGTGGTAGCAGAAAACTTGGTGGCATTTATACCACTGTGTGACCATAGCACAGGTATCTAGTTCACCTTAGTGAAAGACAGTTTGCTCTTTAACGATTACCTGTTTTTTCTGTGTACTTTGAATTGTTTAGAAGGAAAAGTCAATAGTTCCCTAACCAATGTTACATTTAACTATTTTGTTCCAATAAATAGTCGCTTAGGGAACTATAAGTTACAAAAGGTAGAAATGTATATTGATAGAAAATGGAAGATGGCTTGCCTCATGTGCCAAAATAATGATAAGCTACCCAACCTCTCCAGAAAGATGTTGCAGCTGAACTGAAATATGCTTCTCAGAAGTAATTACATAAGCCATGATCTTTCTCAGTTCCAGTACACAAATGGTCTCCTGCCCTGGTAGAAAAACAACCTGATAGGGTTATCTGTGCAACACAACATGGAAGACAGCAAAGCTGTCTTCCAAGTGGTAATAATGCAATATATTCTGCATAAGAGGACAATGTGAATCAGCATGGGACCTAATTACTGACAAAATAGGAAAGTCCCTTACAGACCAAAGAATCTTACTAGAACACCAAAGAGAAATATATCAAAAACTGGCTGTGCTTGCTTTTTTTTCTTTTGGTAGAATTTAACATCTTTGCTTTGGTAAGCAAAGGTCTAAATGGTTAGGGACTTCTCTGTTTTATGTAATACTTTTACAGTTGCAGTCATCTGAAGCAGCTGAAACGAGAATGTCTTGGGGGAAAAAAAAAAAAGAAATGAAAGAAAAGAAACAGAGGAGCAGAAGAATTAAAGAACACTGCATTTTGAGGCAACACCTTACATTTCTCCAAGGATCTGACCCTGTTCACGAGGATGCGTCTCTGAAGATACAAAAGATATTAGGATAGTAGCATCAAGATTTTTCCACTATGGATAGTAGCAAAGAAGTTCTTTTTCTAACAGTTAAAGCGACTCCTGTGATTCTCAATATTTATATTTCATCTGAATCCATTTGTTGGCTTATGGACTCAGAGCCACATATCAGAGTTTCTGAGCACTGAGGTTCATATTTAGATTTTGGAATTAACTGAAAGATGGATAAAATCTCATTTGATTAGACAGTAACTAGATTACTTCTTCTAACAGAACTGACTACACAGATAATGGCAAAGGGAAATATATATATATATATATTGTGCTATACTTCCTACTTTTGAGAAATCCAGATTAACAAAGCCAAGACAAAAAGAGGAACTGGTATAAAAATACATACATACCTTTCCCTTTTGGATATAGGCAGAAATTCATAGACTTGCTAGTATAACTTACATTTTCTTTTGTTTTACAAAGTATCTTCTGTATTCCTGATTTTTAATATAAGCAAGGATGGTCGAGATGGACATCTATAAAAAAGGTTCTCCTAAGCATGAACAGAGTTTTTTTTTTGTTGTTGTTCCTCTCATTGGAAATACTTGAAAAATACAGTGAAGGGGGGAGATTAGCTTTTGGAATTTCTTGAGCACCATTTTCTTAGCTTCCTTATTTTCTTGCCTTTGTCCAAGATAATTAGGTGGAAACAATCCTATCACAGAAGTAAACAAAGCAGCAGATTAAGTGATCAAAAAAATTTCATGGCGCTGAAGTCATGATAAATACATGAAGCATACAACAAAACTTCTTGAGATACTTTAGCGGTTAGAAGAAACGATGATGATAAGGAATGAAGAAAATAAATTGTTTCTGTTGTATACAAGTTCTTACTTTACCAGATTAGATTTTGATCAAAAGTAATTACCTGTTACTCAATAAATTGTTATTTTGGTGCAGATATGCTCATAAATTGGAGAGTGTTCAACTGGGTTTTGCTGTTCCATGGGATTCATAATGGAACTTAAAGCCATGCTTCTTTCTATAATGATATATCCATACTGAGTATTTAACAGGGTACAGATAGTGCTGCACAGCAGTGTGGGCCAGTCTGCCAACATTTGTCCTGCTTGAAGCTGGAGTCTTAATGCAAGTGTGCGCAAGTCTGAGCAAAACTTCAAGGATACCATAGAAAAACTAGAAGGAAACTTCCTCACAAACTGATTAATGCTATGTTATGCTTCAGAGTTTGGTCTCTGTAGGTTAGAGAGAAGGGGCAGAAGTATTGCAGCTTTGGGATTATTTATTCTGGAAATTCAAAGCAAATTGTTCTGGATTACAACGATTTAGTCGTCTTAGACTCATCATTCAGTTTAGTCATTGTACCATAACCTGTTTTCCATTGACTCCATGCTCTTTCATCAGTATTCTTGAGTTCTCAAGCAGGTACTGGAGCAGAGGACATTAGTAGTTCTCACCTATATTATTTTCCTTTTTGAATTTAAATTTCATTTGTCTGTCAACCTGGACTGAAATGTTAAGTTCCTCTGACTTTATTTTTATCCTGATTCTGATTAACTTAAAGAATGTCAAGTCAATGGCAAATTGCGCTGACTTACAATTCTCTTGCTTTCTCCCAACATTTGCAAAAACACTGCCAGCTCTATTAATCATACAGTTTCGGATACTCCCTGTTTCCTGACTACACTGCACCACTATCAGGCTAACAGATGGGTGCTCACCATGTCAGAAAGTTCTATTTGCCAGATATCTCCTGGGAGGAGGAACTCCTCTTTGCAGTGATATTACAACTCTGCTTCTGAGAAAAGCAGTTCCAAGTCTTCCAGAAGACTGATTTGATTTTTCTCAGTTTAAAGGCATCAGAAGTATTTTGATAGAGATATTTAAGAAGGAATATCACTTTGCAATCTTTGGATTAGTTGCTGTTTTAGCTAGTTCCGTCTTTCAGCTGGCAGAGCTTGGATAGAGACATTATTATGATTAAGATCTATATCCACATACATTTACCTGAATTTATTTCCTTATATTTTATCTCTGGTAATGCATCCAGTAATGGCCATGCATGCAGCTCTTACATTTTTAATAAGATATTAAACATGATAAATTATCATTTGAAGTGTGGGTGCCCAATCTTTTGGCTTGCTTGGGCCACACTGAGTGAATCATAGAATCACAGAATGGCCTGGGTTGAGAAAAGGACCACAGTGATCATCTAGTTTCAACTTCCCTGCCATGGGCAGGGTTGCCAGCCACTAGACCAGGCTGCCCAGAGCCACATCCAGCCTGGCCTTGGATGCCTCCAGGGATGGGACATCCACAACCTCCTTGGGCAACCTGTTCCAGTGTGACACCACCTTGTGAGTGAAGAACTTTCTCCTAATATCTAACCTAAATCTCTTTTGTCTTAGTTTAAAACCATCCCCCCTTGTTCTATCACTATCAACCCATGTAAACAGTTGTTAACCCTCCTGTTTATATGCTCCCTTCATGTACTGGAAGGCCACAGTGAGTTCTCCCCAGAGCCTTCTCTTCTCCAAAGTAAACAAGCCCAGTTCTCTCAACCTTTCTTCATAGGAGTGGTGTTCCAGCCCTCTGATCATCTTAGCACTCCTCTGGACCCAGTCCAAGAGCTCTGTGTCTTTCTTGTGTTGAGGGCCTCAGGTCTGGATGCAGTACTCCATATGGGGCCTCATAAGTGCAGCAAAGAGGGGTGTGGAGAGGTTTATTAATGACTGGCTGACTGGGAAAGGCCATGCAGACACTGTGCAGCTGGTTAAGCAACCTTGTCGTGCGCAAGGTCAGGTATGAGAACAAGGAACAAAACAGGATGCAGATGGAGAAAGCCGGCAATAGTGTTCTGAGAAGTCTGTAAGAGAGTGTTTGCTGAGAGATAACCACAGAGCACAAAGATAGGCGTAGTTGACACTGACTAGCAAGCCAATCCTGAGCTCCACTTAGCAATACGTATGAGCCTATTATCCGCGCTACAAATGTACACGCAGCTGAAACAATAAACGAGATTTGCTGATCATCTACTATGGTCGTCGCATTTCTCCCGCCAATTCCTACAGAGGGGGACAATCACCTCTCTCTCCCTGCTAGCCACCACTTTTCTTAATGCAGCCCAGGATATAGTTGGCCTTCCAGGCTGCAAGTGCACACTGCTGGCTCATGTCCAGCTTCTCATCCACCAGGACCCCCAAAATATTCATAAACCTTTATGTGATCCCCCCCTTAGACCTCTTTTCCCCAAGCTGAACAGACCCATGTTTCTCAGCCTTTCGTAGAACCATAGAATCACAGAATGGATTGGGTTGGAGGGGTCCCCAAGGATCATCAAGTTCCAACCACTCTGGAGGGACACCAACTTCCAGATCTGGTACTAGACCAGGTTGCCCAGGGTCCCATCCAAACCTGTCTGGAACTCCTCCAAGGGACGGAGCATCCACAGTCTTTCTAGGCAGCCTGTTCCAGCACCGCACCACTCTTTCTATAAAGGACTTCCCCCTGGCATCCAATCTAAACCTTCACTCCTTGAGCTTAAAACCATGCTTCCTTGCCTTATCACTGACTAGCCTTGTAAAAAGTTTATTTTCCTCCTTTTTATAATCCCCTTTGTAGTCTATATGTGGCCTCACCAAGGCAGATTAGGGGGAGGAGGATGGCCTACTTCTACCTGTGGGCCACACTCTTTTTCATGCACCCCAGGAGACCATTGGCCTTCTTGGCCACGAGGGCAAACTGCTGGCTCATAACCAATCCATTGTCCACCAAAACACCCAGATCCCTCTCTGCAGAGCTTATCTCCATCAGGTCATCCCGTAACCTGTACTGATGCATGTGGTTATTCCTTCTCAGGCTCAAGACTCTACTTGCTCTTGTCACATCTCGTCAGGTTCCTATCTGCCCAGCTCTCCAGTCTGTCCAGGTACTGTTGAATGGTAGTAAAGCCTTCCACTGTGTTAGCCACTCCTCCCAGCTGTGTATCCTCCGCAAACTTGCTGAGAGTGGACTCTATCCCTTCATCTAGGTCATTGATGAAGATGTTGAACAAGACCAGATCCTGTACAAATGACTCGGGAACATCAGTGGTTACAGGCCTCTAACCAGACTGCGCCACTGATGACCACCTCCTGAGCTCTGCCAGTCAACCAGTTGTCAATCCACTTCACCATCCACTCATCTATCCCCACAGTTCTAAGTTTCAAAACAAGGATGGTGTGGAATACGGTATCAAATGCCTTGCTGAAGTCAAGGCACACAGCATCCACTGCTCTACCCCCATCTACCCAGCTAGTGATGACATCACAGAAGGTTGTCAGGTTGGTCAAGCATGGCTTCCCCCTGGTAGATCCATGTTGACTACATCCGATAACCTTCTTCTGTTCCAATTGCTTGGAGAGGATATCCAGAACACGTTGTTCCATCACCTTTCTGGGGATGGAGGTGAGGCTGACTAGCCTGTAGTTTCCCAGATCTGCCTTCTTGTTCTTGACCTTTTTAAAGACTGGAGTGACACTGGCTATCCTCCAGTCTCCAGGCATCTCTCCCATTTGCCAAGACCTTCCAGAGATGATAGAGAGCAGTTCAGCAGTCACCTCTGCCAGTTCTCTCAGCGCATGTGGGTGCATCCCATCAGGGCCTGAGAATTTGTGTGCATTAATTTTGGCTAGATGCTCTCTAGCCTTATCTTCCTAGACCAAGGGGAAGCCTTCCCTTCTCCAGACTCACTCTTACCTACAGGGTCTGGGGTTCCTGAGGGCTAGTCTTAGTATTAAGGACTGAAGCAAACAAGGCATTCAGAATCTCTGCCTTCTCAGCATTCCCTGTTACTAGCTTGTTGCAAATGTAACTCTAGTATTATTCACAACAAACCCAGTTCCCCAGTCCAATGGGGAACAAAGTGTAGAGCAGAGCAGAATAGAAGAGGATAGGATGGGATGGGATAGGATAGGATAGGATAGGATAGGATAGGATAGGATAGGATAGGATAGGATAGGATAGGATAGGATAGGACAGAACAGGATAGGATAGGACAGAACAGGATAGACAGAACACTTCAGTGTCATTTGAAGGCAACCTACAAAGATCCTTGAGTCCAACTCTCCAGCTACTTAGGGGCTGACTCAAAGTTGAGATATATTATTTAAGAGCTGTATTCAAATGCCTCTTAAACATTGGCAGTCACAGGGCATTGACAGCCTTTCTGGGAGGCGTACTCCATGTCTAACTGCTCTGTCATTAAAGCATTTCCTGGTGGATCTTTGAGCTATTTCAACACATGCTGTCACTAGATATAGGGAGACTAGCACCTGCCTCTTTACTTCCCCTCCTCAGGACATTGTAGAGAGCAAGGAGATCAGCCCTCAGCATCCTTTTCTCCAAGCTTAAGTAACACAGTATCCTCTGCCTCTACAGGACAACTTAAATGCATGATCCATGAAAGAAGCTGTAATTTGGTTTACAGGTCTGTCTTTCCACTCAGTGGAGAATGAGGGCTCCAGTGCTCTAAAAAGCATAGATTAATTTTCTCTATCCAGCCAGATTCTTCACTGCTTGAATCATGTTGTCTCATCTGGTACTTGTCACAAAGCTCTTTTCTAAGGAATAAATAAAAGGCTTCTGTCTCACCTTTTAGAGGGCCAGAAATCTTCCCTTAAACTATTTATGTCTTCTTTTTACTCTGCAGTCTGGCAAGCAACAGACCAGACACATATAAATTTTAAAGAATATTTCACAAACACTTCACAACTTTTCAAAATGATATTGTAAAGCCTGACATTTTTAACTGTTGACTTTACAAATCATTCTTGTCCATGAAAGTGGCAAATATCCTAATTAAGAGATTAATTCCAAGAACAGATAATAGAATTTCTTGAGGGTATTTGCATATCCAAAGGATTTTCAAAGAAAAGAGTGGAGTATTAGAATATGATAAGCATAGACTGTCTTTATTCACTCCATAAGATATACTGTCTTTCTGCATGATAACTTACCTTTGTAGAAAAAAGGATGGGAGTCACAGTAGATATTACTGGTATGACAATTAGCACTTTGGAAATGTGCAGCATTACCCTTATGTGGCAGAAATTCATAATGATTTTTAGTTTGACTATCTGCATGTTCAAATGAACAGCAACTTCATGACAATAAATATTTAACATAACTTTTGGAAAGAAGACACAAAGATGCATTTGGGAGAAAGAAGGTAATACAAAGGGAAAGACAACAGCAAGGTAGAGCATCAAATTGTTTTACTTGTTCTTGCTCTTGTTTTTGATTTTTTTTTTAACTAAAACTTCCACGGAGGTTTATGTAATGCTTTTAGAGGCATGTATAATAGTGACAAAGAGCCTGCCAAAATGTATTCCAGCAAATCTTAAAACTGAATAGTATGATCTGCTTCTTTTGGAGGTTATGCACATTATGTTTTTCCTTCAACAAGCTGCTTACTTCTTTGTGCTCACTGAGCTCCATTCAGCTACTATGTCTTAACAGTGAATAGGTGAAGCTGTCTGTTCAAAGCTGTTCTCTGGGATGCTAACTGCCTGTTATTACAGTCAAAGCCCATTCATCCCTTAGACCCATTTGGCTGAACAACCATGCCCAGAGGGTGGTGAACAGTGATGTAAAGTCTAGTTGGAGCTAGTAATTAGTGGTGTACCCCAGGAGTACAGTTCTGGAAAACAGCTCTGCAGAAAAGTTCCTGGGGGTCCTGTTGAACACCAAGTTGAATGTGAGTCAGCAGTGTGTCCTTGCTACTTATTTGTGGCTGCAAAAGGCAAAGTATCTCCTGCAGATGAAGAGAGATGATCCTTTCACTCTACTCAGCACTGGTGAGACTGCATCTGGAGTTCTGAGCTCCCCAGTACAAGAGTATACTGGAGAGAATTCAGCCAAGAGCCACCAAGATGATGAAGGACCTGGAGCATCTTTTCTATGAGTAGAGGCTGAGAGAGCCAGGACTGTTCAGCCTAGAGAAGAGGAGGCTCTGGGGAATCTTGTCAGTGCCCATAAATAACTGAAGTGAAGGTGCAAAGAGGACAGAGCCAGGCTCTCTTCAGTGGTGCCCAGTACCAGAGCAAGAGGCAATGGGCACAGACTGGAATACTGGAAGCTCACTCTGAGCATCAGGAAGCCCTTCTGCACTGTGCAGGTGACAGAGCACTCACACAGTTTTCCCAGAGAGGCTGGGGAATCTCCTCCTTGAAGGTCATCAGAAGCTGCTGGGACGTAGACCTGAACACCCTGCTCTAAGAGTCCCTGCTGGAGCAGGGCTTGGGCCAGAGGGACCCAGAAGACTTCAGCCATGCTGGGATTCTAGATGTGTTCAAGTAGTGTTCCTGAACTCATTCTCTGGCTGAGGAAGTCACCTCTCTCAAAGTAGAAAAAAGGATATTTTATCTGTCTCCAGCATTGCGTGTCCCATCTGTGAAATATTTCTGGTGAATTATGGTAAATTTGAGGAACCTTAAACTCACTTCACCATTACAAGCTTCTGCAAAACTTCAGGGAAGTTCAAGACTGCAGGGAAAACTGAATCATCTTCTTGCTGACATATATCTTGGTATGCAGAAGTTTCTGTAGCATTGTTTCCCCAATACTGAATAATTATCAGTGTGCTTAATTCTGTCTGTACAAAAATGCAGGTTATGGCAGTTGTCCTGGCTGTTTTTTGTAACATCTTTTGACAGCCTGAAAAAGTTGAACAAGACAGCTAGTTTTACATTTAGCAGGAATTTGTCAGTGTTGCTATTACACCTAACCTAGTCTGCTGAGTGTAAGTGTGCTGCAAAATAATACTACAGCAGTTTGCAATAATGCATCTACCTCACCATAACATCTCACAATGCCTGCATATACCTTGGAGAGAAACATTAAAGGTATAGATCCTTCAGGGCCCAATTTAGGAACACTGATTTCAAATACTCAATTTTGTTTTAAAATAAAAAAAATACACAACTTTTTTATATTGCTAAAAGCTCTGCCATGTGCAAACTGATGGAGAGCCTGAGGATGAAGAATAATAACCAGTCATTAGAAAAAAGTTACCATCCTGTGGGTGCTTGAATCACCCTGCTCTCAGGCACACAGAGCCAAGATCATGGAATCATAGAATCATTAAGGTTGGAAAGAATATCTTGTCCAACCATCAGCCCATCCTCACCATGTCCACTAACTCATGTCCCTCAGTGCCATATCTAGATGTTTCTTGAACACCTCCAGGGGTGGTGACTCCATCACATTCCTGGGAAGCCTGTTCCAGTGCCTCACAGCTCTTTCCGAAAAGAAATTTCTCTTCAAATCTGATCTGAATTGCCCCTGCTGCAACCTGAGACCATTCCCTCTCATCCTATCTCTAGTTACCTGGGAGAAGAAGCCAACCCCCAGCTCACCACAACCTCCTTTCAGGGAGTTGTATAGAGCAATAAGAGCTCCTCTGAACCTCCTCTACTCCAGAATGAACAATCCCAGTTCCCTCAACTGCTCCTCATTAGATTTGTTCTCCAGATCCTTCATGGCTTTGTTGCCCTTCTCTGGACATGCTCCATGGCCTAAACATCTTTCTTGTAGTGAGAGGTCCAAAACTGAATGTAGTACTTGAGATGTGGCCTCAGTAGTGCCAATTACAAGGGCATGATCACCTCATTAGTCCTGCTGACTGAACTATTTCTGATGCATTCCAGGACACTGTTGGCCTTCTTGGCCACCTGGGCACACTGCTGGCTCATGTTCAGCCAGGTGCCAACTAACACCCCTAAATCCTTTTCCTCCATCCTGCTCATGGGACTGGATTTGCAAGAGAGAGCAACACAGATGGGTGAGCAAGTGATATCTCTGCAAACCTGCAGCTCCTCCTGCAAAGAGTAATGTTGTGTGCTGGGAGTGCAACATGGTGCTGCAGCACATGCTGCATGTATGCCCTGTACTATGTAGGATAGGGAAAGACCAATGGCAGCCCCACTCCAGCAATATGGCCTGCTCCAACTCTTCCTGTCTCTCTCTCTCTTCTTTTTTTTTTTTACTGAAATATTAAAAAGGTCACACTGTGTTTGGATTATCAATTTTGCAGAAATCTGATCTCAGGGCAGTGTCATCCTTTTCCCAAATGAATTGCAAAGTTTGACAGGAGTAAATAGGTCTTGGTTTATGGATTTGAGTGGTTTTTGCTTTTATTTTTCTCTTTTTTTAATCAGTACATTTCTGGAATATTTGTATATGTCTTTATAAATTAATCCTTTAGATTTGGCCTTTTAAACCACTATTATAAAAAATAAGGTCCCCTAAATGAGTCAGTAAATCTTTAATGAAATTGAATATGTTAGTGCATGATGAATTGGTTACATAGTTCCACTAATTAATTTATCCTTGGCTTTGCCATTAACATCAGACAACACAATAAATGTCAGCCGAGTTAAAGCTTAGAACAATATTGGTCTTTAGTGCAAAATGAAGTTGCCAGCAATACTAAGTGATTTTTATATAAGGCAAATGTGAATGCAGCAAATAAGTAAACAGCTTCTTTGACACATCGCTGGTATATTTTCATCATGTATTATTATTAGAAATAAAAAGTAAAAAAAAAAAAGAGCTACTTGGATGAAGTGAGAGCATTTGAAGAAAATAACACTAGCCTGCTAACCAAAACATGTGATTATTCAATCAAAGGACAGAATCAAAAGGACTCCAGCTCTACTTGATTGTGATTGAAGAGAGGCAGTGTTACCTACTGGGTTACAACACCAGACCTGTTGCTAGGATGGTAATTCCCACGTACATGTCATTCATGAAAACGAGTACTGAACAAGATAACTGATTTGTAACCTCAACTTAATTCCAAGTGAAAATATTTTATTCAGCAGCTTGACACTAAAAGCAGACCAAATCTTCCTTTTAGAGGAAAAGGTGTCACTGGATTGCAGAGGGGAAGTGTGTATAGCAGCCAGGTGGTCTCACCTGATAGCACTGAGGGCTGCCACACAGCTTGTTTTGAGCTTTTCATTTAAGGAGAAAAATACTGCCCAGATCAATTGAGGTACGTTCTCTGTTTTGTGATTTGCTCTGTACTGATTCTTACTATTTCCAGACTAAATTTCATAGCCAATTTACAGCCCTATATATATTTTTTGTCAACAGTGACCTCTCCTCTCTCCTTTATGTTTACCTCCTGATATATTAATAGACTGTAATAGTATCTCCTCTCAGCCTTCATTTTGTTAGGTAAAAAAAGCTAAGCACTTCTATTCCCTTGTGTAGGACAGGCTTTTTTTTCCCCCTTTCTATCTTTATAGACGCTCTGCATTTGCGCCAGATGTAGGAAATACTTCTTGAAGGTGAATAAGGTCTGGCATGAAAAAAGTTCACCAAAATCTTGCACAGAAGCATCAATACTTCTCTGTCTGGAAAATACCTTACCTCACACTCTAGAACTGCAATGTTATTTTTTTTTCTTTCCTGAGCCACAGAACTGCTTGAAGCTACTCTATTGACCACAAGTCCATTTAGTTTTGGTGGATTTTTTTCTCCCTCTTTCCTTCCAGAGGCTGATTGCTCAACTCATAGCAAAACTGCCTGGTTTTTGAGTGCAAATATCTTCACTTAAAACAGAAATACAAAGCAGTGCTAAAGGAACTTGTGTTGTCTGTGGTTCACGGCTAGGAATACTTTACCTAGTTTCTTTCTAACTTAGTCTCACTCAGTCTCACTGACTCAGTCTCACTGACTATCTTCCTCAGTGCACTTTAATGGCCTTCAAAATTAGTTCACCATCTGCCCAGGTAGGGAAGTGGGCTGTAGACTCTCAAGGATAACATTCAGGAGCTCTTCAGAGCTGGCAGGTTGCACTGTAGGAGGTGCTGGCTGCTGTTAGCACTGTGACAGCTAATTCTGAATCAGAGAGGAGTTCCTGCTTGGTTTTCCATGGGATCTCCCGAGGATATTTTGGCACTTGTACTGTACATTGCTGGTAAATCCCAGGAAAGAGATAAATCTGAGGGTACAAAGTTCCTAGGGCCATTCTTCAGAAATGACTTACATTAACTTTAGAGGTCCTTTTGTGTTTATGGCCAAGAGTGGGGTTTGGAGATGTCAGCACTGTAAGCAGCCACTTCCCACTCAGACATCAATAGAGCCACTCTCAAGATGCCTTTCTCAGCATTGATTAAAGCACCACATTGCCTGACTCTGCTGGGGGCATCTAAAGACCTTGATGTTCTGTACTTTTTGCCCCAAATGCCAGAATGAGAAACTCTACCTCTTACTTAAAGCCTCCCAAAATTTAAAAATCAAGCCTTCCTATAACCCCTAAACTGATAAAAAATTCAAAATCCTAATATAATTTTATAGCAGATACGGAATGATGGGACCAAAATATGAGATACAATGATCTTCAGAACAAAGATGATGGTAGTGCTCGTTCTGGAAATTTAAACCTAAACATTGTCCACAAATGCTCAAGAGGTGGGAAGCCATCCATGTTTCCTATCAATTCCAATAAAACTAAGAAACACCACAGAAACTTTCAGCTCCAGATAATGAATATTTTTTGTGAAATGCAAAGGAACAGTCACTATTATTATTTATATCCTGTCTGTATTTTGCCATCCTGTACCATTCTTGCCATGGTTTATAGTTTTTGCTATAGCATCTATGCTGTACATTCGGATGAGTACATTATTCACTGTGGAACATTCTTTCAACTCTGATAATTCTGTCTTTGTGCATGACCCTGACTTAACTCATTTGGTATGGGTCTTTGAAATATCACACATATAGCAACGTGTGTATATATTACAGAAGAGAAGATTAAGGATAAGGAGGGAGATAGCAGATTTTAAAGATCAAGTCACAGCTGATAGAAATTACTGAGCATTACAGGAAAATAAATGCATGCTGGACTGAGATTCACTAACCACACACAAGCAATGATACTGCAATATCTTGTAATAGCTAGCAAAATATTGCAGCAACAGCTTCTGGCTAATTGCACTATTGTTATCTAAATACACAGTGGTACTTAGATTTTCAATACAATATTCTTTTGCTGCTTTACATGCCACTTAGCATTAATGTCACCTTATTTTCAGCTTTTGAAAGTGCTGGGTGTCATTACAAGCCTGAAGCAATCAACAAGCTGGAATTAGTGTGACTTTTAAAATAGCAGTGTATTGAGAAAAAGATGGAACATAAAATTTTATCTTCCGTGTGGAGACTACAGGCAGTCAGGATGTGTTGCAGGTGTCGTTTTCCTTCTATGCCTTTATTCATAGACTCCTGCTTGTGAAAGACATACTCCTGTTGTGTTGATGTGAAGTAATTCAGTGACCACTTATTGGCACTGCAGAATGAAGAACGGAGAGCAAAGTTTGCAATCACTATGGAAACTGCCTCTCCTGTTGCTGTGTTGACAGTGGCACATCTGTCAGACATAGCAACTGTGCTGGAGGATTCTTTCCAAGGAAGCTCTTCATGAGATTTCTGTCTGGGATGGGGCTGCAGGGTTTGTTTCAACAACAATCTGACAGTCTGCGCAAGCATGATTTTACTTTCACTCTGCCTGTGTAAGACAATTCTATGCTTACTTTTGAATGTTTGAAGAACTGCAGAGTAAAACACCTGTAGAGGCAAATTCACATCTAAACTACAAGGTCCATTACCTAGATGTTACATCAAAGGAGGAAAGCTTTGTGCTTTTTCAGCACGGTATGTTGTCTGTTAAATATCTATTACTGCTGAATTTAGGGGTTTAGAGCAAATTATTTGTCTAATAGGTCCTCCTTTCTTTCCCATTCCCATTCCCTTCCTCTCCTCTCCTCTCCTCTCCTCTCCTCTCCTCTCCTCTCCTCTCCTCTCCTCTCCTCTCCTCTCCTCTCCTCTCCTCTCCTCTCCTCTCCTCTCCTCTCCTCTCCTCTCCTCTCCTCTCCTCTCCTCTCCTCTCCTCTCCTCTCCTCTCCTCTCCTCTCCTCTCCTCTCCTCTCCTCTCCTCTCCTCTCCTCTCCTCTCCTCTCCTCTCCTCTCCTCCTTTTTTTTCTTTCTTCTTGCCTCCCTTTCTTAATTTCTTACACCCTTCCTTCCTTTCTTTTCCTCTGATTGGTCACAGTTTGCTTTTTTTTTCTTTTTTCTTTTTCTTTTTTTAATGTTGCTTTATGCATGAGATATCATTTTGTTTTCTTCATTAGTGTTCCAAACCTCATCTGCCACTGAAACGCACTTACACCAGCATGGCAAAGTACTTTCTGGCAACAGTTGCTGCAATACCATTCTGTGTGAAAATGGAGGTGGTTGTGTTCCCTTAGAGGAAACGCAGAGATACTTTTATGGATTGGACTTGAAGCTATCCTTATGATCCAGAGTCTCTCACTAAGTTAGTACTTGTCTTTCAATAAACAGATTAAATAGATGTTTATTTTGTTTATTTTGAAACGTTACCTTAAACGAATTTAAAAGACTTTGCTGTGAAACATTACATCATGTCACAAAATAAAAGTATTCTTTAGTGCATTGTACAGACATTCTGAGAGGGAAGTAAAATCTCAGGTATAATTTCCCAGTGCTAACAGTAGTATCCATGAGACTGTTGAAATAAATGGTGAACTCTTGAATCCCTGCCTACCCTGCAGGTAGTAGCTTGATCTTTTTCTCTAGGAAGCCTTTCAAAATATGTCCATGATCTTTGCCACTTGTGATAATGGGTCACAGTATGTTTTGATTCATATAAGCTCTTCAGTGTTTGTACTACTTTTTAAAAGAAGACCTTTTAAAGATCTTGAGAAATTAACAGAGGGTGTATAACATTCCCACAGCAAATGCAGCATTGTTCATGAAAAGCTGTAGTGCTACAAAACAGTTTACAGTTAAACTGCTGCAGAGCAGCCGAGGGTGACTGTTGTGACTGCTACACTTAGGATTTAATGTAATTAAACAGCTGAAAGCAGGAGGAAGGAAGAGTCACAGAGCCAACTTATTCATCATACCTCCATAAAATGCTTTGTAGTTTCCTTTTTAAGAGCTGGTGTTACACTACAATCTCTTCTGATTGGTATTCCATTATTTATCTATTATGAGTGTTTATATAGATTTACAAAAAATATTAAAAATGACACCAAAGAAAGCAGATGATTGTTTGAATTTGATCCTGATTTACTTTACCAATTGTACTCTGAGTTAATGCAGCAATATGACTGAGAAGAAACTTCTAAGGCTTTGCTTTTATAATTTATATTGCATCAGAATCCCTCCTGTGCTATAATAAACAGCTACTTGTTACTTTTGTTTATATATAATTAACTACAGAGATAAGACATTGTTAACTTTTCAGCTAACAGTTTATGTGATTGATGGTGCATTTATTCCAGTGTTCATACAAACAATAGTGTTCTCATATTTAATCCTTGAAAGCCACTAGTGTGGTATGTTTTGCAGCGGTTCAAAAGAACTCAGTGGTTAATTGTTGCTTGACAGTTACATCTTTTTTAATGATTTCTCGCATTTATTAGTGCTGGGAATCAAAATGGAAAGCCTTTGTCTTTGTCTGTAGAAATCACTGGGAAGGAAAAATGGATGGAAAGGGATGTCTTCCTGTCTGCCACAATACTACATTTGTTCTGGAAGAAAAAAAAAGGAAATAGAGAGAAAAACATTGCATTCTGCTGAAAGTTTTAATTGTAAACTATAGAACTGTGGAATCATTTGGGTTGGAGTAGGCCTTTAAAGGCCATGTAGTCCAACTTCACTGCAATAAACAGGGACAGCTACAGCTAGATCAGGTTGCTCTGAGCCCCATCCAGCCTGATCTTGAGTGTCTCCAGGGACAGGGTATGCACTCCCTCTCTGGGCAACAAATTTCATGGAGAAAGACTGCATCTGTTAAGTGGTGTTAGTTTGAAAAGATCTTACCAAGTTTAATAGCCATGCTCTCTATCTACAGGACATCCCTGGATGTGGAGTGAGGTCACCAAGACTTCTATGTTTAAACTTCTTTTCCCAGTAGCTCTGGACCTGTATTTTGTATTCCAAAGGCAAAGGGATACACCAAGACACACAGCAAATGCAGTGCTGTGGCGGGAGCACACAGGCAGAGGCAGGTAGTTCTCATGGGTGGTAGAATGACGTCGGGATCTGAACTGCTGCATAGCATGGTCACACTGCACTCTCAGGAGCAAGTACTGTCAAAGGCAGTTCAAAGCATCACATTTACAACCATGAAACAAGCTCCCTACTGATTTCATTACCTGACATAACATAGATATGCAGACCCAGTGCAAATTGTCCTGTCTGTCCCTCCTACTTTCTACCATTAGTGACAACACAGCAAGTATGGTGTTCCCTTCTCCCTACTACATGATGTCAGTGAAAGTGACACAGGGGGCAGGGGTGGAGGAAATAAATGCCATATCTTAAACTTTCTTAGTACAGTATGCCATGGCAATACTTAATTGTGTAATTGTTCCCTGATGTGAATTCCCTCCGGTAGATGAAGGAGAGAGATGGAGAATGATTTGTCTTGCCAAAGCTTCACAAACAAGTGAATGTCATAGGTGTGGGCTTAACTCAAGAGATCCTGAACTCCTCATGTCCCGTGGACAGCCTCATGCTCTGCTGCATGCTGGCAGGTAAATGATTTCACTTGTTATTTTATAGCTCTGCAAAGAAGTTTTCATTTATTATTATTATTATTATTATTGTTGTGCAAGACTGTAAACAGTTGAAATGTTTGGAATGTATTTCCAGCTCAGCAGGCTTTTTTTTTTCAGAGGATGAAATTAGCCACTGGGGTTAGGTCTCTGTAAACACTCGCTGCTGGAGAACTGAAGCGTCATAAAAGGGTGTTGTATTCTTTCTGAAACCAGCATTTTCTGGAAGCGTTACTCACAGGAATTAAAATGTCCCAAAGCACAGAATTACATTTCTTCAGAAAGACTGGAAGTAATTTTGTTGCAGAAATTCAGAGATGCTACAGGAATTAGGCTGCCCTGAAGGAAATGACATCAAATTTTGCAGACCCTTGGGAAAACAACTTTCATTCAATTGAATTACCGTGTTACACCATCCCATTTCCTTCATTCAGTTTACTTTTAGGATTGTTCAGAATTGCTATAACATTCATTTTCTGATTATTTTTTATTACAGTCTAAAGACTATCATTATTATAAAAATACCAAAAAAATGCCCTTTCATTTGTTTTCCAAGTCCTTCCATTTCTGAACCAACATGAATCCACACCAAACCTTTCCATCATACTGTTACACACTGCACTACCTTTACATTAATATCTTACAGCTTGTTACATTTCACATTTAGCATTCTAGTTTAACTCCATGAATTGATACCTTTTCCCCAAAAATACTTGATTTTTTGACCCGTTATGACATCTTTCCTATGGCATGTTTCTTGCCAAGCCAACTATCTTTGTTATTAATATATTAACAGCAAGTTGTATTTCTCTCTCTCTATTTCTCTCACTATTAAACACACTGGTGTTCCCTGGTTTCTAATTGGTGAGAGTGTTTCTGACAGATTGGTCTATGCTCTCATTTTCTTCCTGCTCTTTCCCTTCAAGTTTAGCACTTCTCCAAACCACATCTCTTTAGGCACTGACTTAGAGTAGATAATGAGCTGTACTTTTCCCCCTGACAAAAGTTATATAAACCTTCCCCCTTATGGCACCTGCCAATCAAAAAAAGTTTAATGGAGTTTTCTTTTTTTTTTTTAATAGTCTTTATACTGCGAACTACCAGAAAAGACATTGACTTACAGCTTCCTGTAGCAATGAAAACACAATATGGATATTGTCCTCAGTTTGGTGTCAACAATTCAACTAGGTGGTCAGAAGCTTTTATTTGAATTTTCTGCATCTTATTTTGAGGGCTGAATCCATGCTTTATAGAGATTGGTGTGAAATGAGTTGTTTAATTTGCATAGATCAGGAAGAAAGGTAGAGGTATACACTGAATTTGAAGACAGCAGGAACAATTAATTCATACTGTTTGATTTATGAAATGAAAAGATATTAAAACGGTTTTATTCTTCCATAAATCAAGCCCAAGGACTTCACCTATTTAAGCCAGATATTTCAGTTTTCAAAAGATGCGAGTTACAGAGAGTGGGTGGAAGAGTTCAATTTGTGACCAATGCCTCTGCAACAGTAGAGAAATTCTCAAATCAGGTAAACCAGATGATTCCAACAGATAAGCCATGTCTTCTGGTGCACCAAAAGGACAAGATATATAACAAATAAACATCATGCTCCATTATCACAAAAAGGAGACTGTTTAAATTCAAGTACATGAGCAGATACAACAATGACACAGATTTCCTTCAGAGTATTGGTGTAAATGCTCTATATCTTGGTCTAGATGTTGCAAGCTACAACAAGATAATGCTTCAGAAAGAGGAAACAAATAAACAAAAGCAGCTGGAAATTCCTTCCTGACCCCCTGTTAGTAGATAATTCAAACCCTTAAGCTCTGATTAACCTAATCGGGTTGAAGTATAAGCATTATGAGAGTACTGAGATAATAGACGGTATCCTGAATCCAAGTAATAAAAAAGAACTTGGATCAAGATGCAGAAATAAGATGAGATTTCTTAGTTCACTAAAAAAAAAAAGAGGATGACGTTTGGATTTACCGACAATTAAGAAGAACAGCTGTATAGAAAGTCATGAAACTAGGAAGAAATGAAGAATAGAAAGTCATGAAACTAAGAAGAAAACTACTTCATCTGATTTTCAAATTCTATGATTCTATTTGTGGTTTCTCCTTTTAATCTCATTATATGTCTACATCTTTCAAGCTGTGGATAGCATAACTGGAAGTAGTCACCCAAGAGTGACAATGCAATGGAAGGCTGCATCCACCCATATTGGGGTGAGAAAGTTTTTAGCAGCTATTTCCTGTCAACCACATGAAAGTAGAATGAGGATCATACAGCTTTAAAATTAGGAGAAGCCAGACTGGACATTTAGGAAGAATGAAAACATTTAAGCATTACAACAATTTAGCTGGTGTTACATTAAGTACTCCATCAGCAGAAATATTGTGGTGAAAATTGAATGTCATTCTCAATTAGTGCACTCTAGTTCCACATGTACTGTGGAGAGTGTCACCCCAGAATGGTTGGCAGTGGAGCTTTTTGGCTTTATAAATCTGTGAGGTGAAAACTACAGGTCCCTATTTGGATCTACACAGATGACAGCTCCGTGGCACAGAAGATGAGCCCCTCCCTCTGCCTGTGGCTGATGAAGGAGGCTGAATTGTCCTGCTTGATGAAGTGCAGTCTCCCTCTTCTGCTTTCTTATAGACACATTTGTAGCATTTCTACCTGTGGATCTGCCAAATACTGTAAAAGGAGGTCATATTTGGTCTTGTGTGAGACAAATAATTCTCTGTTTTTTATGAAAGTGTTCTGACTGATTTATCATCACTGTGAGCACTGCAGACAAAGAAAAAGATGAGAGGATATTAAGAAATAAAAAGGAAACCAGAAGACAGACTAGTTAATGTTTCAGAAAAGGTTTGTTGTAATGAATACAAATGAAAATCAGTAGCTTTATAGCAAATTATATTCCAGCTGCATTGATTCTATATATTCTGCTTGTTTGCACATCACTGCAGCCAGAGCTGATATAACAGGCAGGTAGGATTATTTTGGAAGGCTTTTGCTTCAGTAAGAATCTAATTCATGCAAAGGAGACAAAGATATGACTGTGATGAAATGCTGTGGTGAGACATTAATTACAAGAGGGAACTGCAAACCTTCAGAATTTATGTTTCAGAGAGGCCCAGAAAGGGGGGCACCTTCTTATCTTCTTGAAGACATACAGTGGGCAGCTCTCTCCTGTTTCCAAACAATTTTCTCTTGAGTTCTCAGTTCCACACACTCTTACTCCCTCAAGAACAAGGTAAATGAGACTCCCTGTCTCACATGGGTTTGAAAATCTCTGGTTATCTGGCCAGAATATATCCTATAGCATTCCCCTCTTTGCTCCTCCTTGCCTGGCATATGCTTTCCTCTCTATTCTGCACAGGGTGAAAGTCAGAAAATCACTCTTACCAACAAACCTCCTCTAAGTTTACTCCCAGGCAATTTAGTGCAATCTCTGTTTCTCTCTCTGTCTTTTGGGTGCTGACTGGGCTGATGTGTTGGCTCACCCCGGGGATACAAGCACACCAACTAGTCTCCTTGCAAGGGGACAGGAAAGTCTTTCAGTACTGAGGACTTGTGCAGTCAGGAGACCACAAGCACTTGTGTCCTTCACTGAGAGGGATCCTTCACTGATTTTGAATTTGTTTGGCAAAATCAACATGCCTTGTGTTGTTTTTTGTTTGTTTGTTTGTTTGTTTTTATCCAAGGCTTGGTTTTACCTCCATCATGCAGGTTTTCTTTAAAGTATCATTATATGACTTCTTAAGTTTATTTCTTCTTCCTCATCTTGCAGAGGACAAAGAGACAGAGAAGGGAACTGTGAAATAATCAGGAGAAGATAAATAACATTCTACTTTTGAAGTGAATATTTATACAAAAGTGCTTTTGCTCTCTTCTGTCAATGTAAAGAAGACCAAAACTTTCATTTACTTCCCTTTTCACCATCAAAATGGAGCTGTGGAGGCCTGGTACAATGAAGAGCTGGGCTTTCCAAGTATGTAAAATCAGTTCATTGGGAAGATTTACGATTGTAGGAGAGGACAAAGAGATGTGTGTTGGTCATTGTTACCAAGATGAATATTACATATTTTGACTTATTCTAATTTAATGAACCCCAGAAAGCAGTTTTAGTGTTTACTTTTTCCTCGTTTGATTCTAATTAACCTTTCCCATGATTCAGATGTCTGACAAATGTGGAGGGCTGCAGGGCTAAGTGCTTTTTTCCTATGATTGACTTTAATTAAGCATGCTCCAGGCTTGAAACCCTTGTAAACTTGGAGAACTTTATTTTAATTGCCTTCTGCCACATTTACTTATGCTAGACAACTAATATAAATCAAATATCAATGCTATTAGAAGAATGAAGAACTGAATTACAAAATAGTAGTCTGCCACAGAAAAACATATTAAACTCTATATCTGAATAGAAAGTACTATGGCGGGAGAAAGATAACAGATTTTATGAAGGAAACTTCTGGAACTTTAACAGCTTTTCCTTTTCTGCACAGTAGATATGTTAAGAAACCAAGTTTCAAACTACTGTTATTCTTCTTCAGTTTCAGTGTTAATAGGTTATGTTCATTAAAACATGAAATTTTTAACTGAATCTATCAAGAACTTATTTCAGGCTTTGGACTGCTCAACAGCTCTCTGTTGCAGCTGTTGGAATGAGGCAGTTCAATCTTAATTAGGAGACCTTGTCACCTAAATTGCATGAGTTTTCTGCTCCCTGAGCCTATCCCAAGAAAATCAGACAAAGAGTTAGGCACCAGTATTTGTACAAATAAATACTGATGTTAGTGTTCAAAACACCGCAAGCAAAATAATGCTCCAGCAGATATTTGGAGAAATAGATCAAAGATCACCCATAATTTTTTAGTCAATATGAAGATTTTATCCAAATAAATGTTTGTTTGTTCTTCTATTGATTGATAGGGTTTTAATATAAAATTCCATCTAGCTTACAGGTGAAGAATATCCTTACTATGAAAATGAATAACAAATCTTGTTTTCACTCTATGTTCCATTGGTATGCACTGAACTCAGTGCTTTAGGGAGGAATCTTGAGTTGCAGAGAGTAATCTTGAGTCACACAAAGGCACTGTACTGCACATTTTTGCTCCTTTAAAATCATACTGTAGGTTCTGAAGGATCAGCTGAGTTATATTTACCAAATTAGGCTTCTCCTATGAGAACTCTTTACTCTTGACAGGAGTGGTGTGGCTGTCATGCTAGGATGACACCCTGAGAAAACCTTTTGCACTTGCTCTGGCTGAAAGTGCTTACCGTTAATAAAAAAAAAGGTCTGAGGAGGCTTTACTGGAAAGAAGCCTCGCAAAACTGTCTGTGAGCTTAATTACAGTAGAACACTGGTCTTGAAATATGAGCTAACCTTTTGCTTCGGTAACCAAAATCCTGAAAATAGATGACACAGGGGTTAACAGTGGTTATCTCAGTCTTGATGTCTCTGTTTCCTTCCTTCCTTTTTTCAAAAATCCCTTTTGTAAGACAGTGCAGTATACACTAAATTATAAAAAAAAAAAATAAAAATATTGTAGATGTGACTGAGATCAAGTTAATCCCAAAATCAGAATCTTTACATCTGCACCCACAAATAGTGCAAAGGAACGCCAGAATATTTAATCAGTGTAATCGGTGAAGGCATCATAACATACATAAACATGCATCTATTCATTTATATGTTTGACTGTTTAAGAAAACATTTTTTCTCTGAAAACAGATCCTGCAAAAGGTAGCAGATTGACAGCTCTGTTAGTTCTATTTATCCAGCTAACGTGTACTGCTGAAACCACTGCAGCATAAGGGTCTCCACGGGGGCCACCTTTGGTTTCAAAAGAATAATTACATTCCTGTACCCTGTTGATACTCAGCTTCCAAGAATGCCAATTTACCAAGGTGTTTTTCCAATTTACAAAGTTGGGACTTTACAATGCCGATGTACCAAGGTGGCAGCTTTCAGATCCCAGCCCAGGACCACAAGATGTCCCAGGCCAACCTAAAGTCAGGTGTCAAAACCTGCACAAAGCTGAAGGAGAACTGTTTACCTTTCTGGAGCCAGTAGTTTAATTCCTGATTTTGACATGTTTAGGAGTCCTGTTGAATGACCTCAGATTAAAGGGGTAAGCTAGGATACATGGTGGGAGATACACAATGTAGATATTGACACTTGACGCACAAAGCAGCTTAGTTTTAAAGTACCCTGAATCCTCTAAATTAAGTAAATTAATTTTAAATGGGAGATGCAAGCCATTTGATGTACTGTGGCTTTTTCTGATTGTGTGTCTTGCTTAGTCAGAGTCACTATTATTCATGGGAAAAAAAATCTACAGCCATTTCCTGGTTTTAATTAATTCTATTTTACATCCTGACACTTTAACTTGCTCTTGATCAGCTTCTAAGTGATCTGTTTGACAGGTCTATCTTTAATTCTGAGTAATTGCCAAATCATTTTGCAATTTATCAGAAATAACTCTAGCTAGAAAGAGCTATTTTTCTTCGAGAATGAAAGCAAACTCTTAGAAAAAGGCCTGGGAGATTCAAGAAAAATTGTAATGTCATGTGAAATTTCTGAGTGGGAGACCCCCTTCAGATTTCTAGCAAGATTGCTGAGTAACTTGTGCATTCCATAAACACTGTAATGATATAGCTTGAATGAAAGAACCTGTCTACATCCGATTGCTTTATTTAGACTATGTTGAAAACCCTACAGTCTATTACAATCTATTGAACATGCTTATTTTAAGGAGACATTTTCAATGCCCTTTTTTACTGTGTGAGAGTATTGGTAGTTGGTATTAGCCTTCAGGAACATCTGTAATTACAAACTAAACTACAGTGTTTCGGACTGAATATTTTTAAAACTCTGCATAATAACTACGGTAAGTTTCCTCTCTTTCAGCTTATTCACTCTGTACAAAATTCCAGGTACAGACAGTCACGTTTGCTCCCTGTTGAGTCACTGTTATCTGGGGAAAGCTCTTTGGCCAGCTGTCAACAGTGGGAACAAGGACCTTACATGGAAAGGTCCTTTTCTAAAACTGATTTGACTATGACCTATGTACATTTATGTTTCTTTTTCTGTCTCTAGGAAATTAAATGAAAACTATATCTGGGCCAAACATTTTAATGAATTGTAAGCTTATTAAAAAAAAAAAAAAAGGAAAAAAAAGGCAGATCTAGGACAATTTTAAAATTCAGTGAAGTTGGGAGAAAACTGGCATGAAGCTTTCATCCAGAAGAAAGAATGGAGAAAATATTTTCTAAAAGGCTATTTTTTTCAAAAACCTAAACCATGTAATGATGTGTTCTTCTCTCAGAAGGGGAATATTTCAATTTGAAATTCAGTAATTAATTTAGTGTTATTTTTAAAAAATAATTTGTAAGACCAAAACAAAACCTCAGTGGCATGAAAATGAAATAGATATCTTCAAACTTTGTTTTCTTTCAAATTTTGGTTGGAATACTGAGCATAAAATTGATTATCTACACAGAAGCTCTCTCATGGTCTAGATTTGGTTATTTTCAGGGTTGTGAATATTGCTAAAACGATGCAACCAGAAAGTCTGCCCACTGAGAGAGAGCACAGGAGGGATGAAGCTATGTATACTGGTATTATTAACAACAGAGCAGAGCAAAGTGTATAGGAACTATAATCAATGGCACAGCTGCAATGAGTTCATTACACAGCTGGTAGGAACTAAGAATATGGACAGGTAGCAATTCCCTTTGACACTTAATGTTTGACTTACTGGTAAGTAGAAGTGATGGGTATGAGCAGCATTCCCTTCACTCTAGTGAAGATCACGCTTCACAGAACCATAGAATCATCGAATCATTTAATGGCTTGGATTGGAAGAGACCTTAAGGATCACTTAGATTTAACTTCCTGCCATAATCAGGGTTGCCACCCACCTGATCAGGCTGCCCAGGGTCCCATCCAACCTGGCCTTGAACACCTCCAGGAACTGTGAATCTACAACTTCTCACAACTTCTCACAACAGTAGCCTGTTCCAGTGCCTCACCACCCTAAGAGTAAAAAATGTGCTCCTAATATCTCATTTAAATCTCCTCTCTTTTAGTTTAAATCTGTTCTGCCTTGTCCTATTACTATCAGATTGTGTAAAAAATCAGTTTCCCTCCTCACTTTAGGTACTTGAAAGCTTCATTGAGGTCTCCCCACTGCCTTCTCTTCTCCTCAGTGTTTCTTCTTAAGAATCATAGAAGTATGAAGATTGGAAAAGATCTCTAAATCATCTAGTCCATCTGTTCACCTACCACCAATATTGCCCACTAAACCATATCCCTAAGTACTATATTGACCCTTTCCTTAAATACCTCTAGGGTTGGTGACTCCACCACCTCCCTGGGCAGCCTGTTCCAATGCCTCACCAGTGAAAAGAATTTCTTCCAAATATCCAACCTGAACCTCCCCTGGCACAACTTGAGGCCATTCTCTCTTGTTCTATTGCTAGTTAAGAAGAGGTAGAAGAGGCTGACCCTCACCTCACCACAACTTCCTTTCAGGTAGTTCAGGTAGAATGATAAAGTTTCCCTGGAGCCTCCTATTCTTCAGACTAAACAATCCCAGTTTGCTCAGCTGCTCCTCATAAGATTTCTGTTCCAAATTTTTCATCAGCTTTGTTGTTCTTCTCTGGACGCACTCTAGGGCTTCAATGTCTTTCTTGTAGTAAGGGGCCCCAAACTGAATGCAGTACTCAAAGTGCAGCCTCACCAGTGCTGAGTTCTGGAGGATAATCTGATCCCTAATCCTGCTGGCCAAACTATTTCTGATACAAGCCAGGATGCCATTGGTCTTCTTGGCCATCTTGGCATGCTACTGGCTCATGTTCAGCTGAGCACTGACCAACACCCCCAGATCCTTTTCCTCTTCATAGTCTTCCAGCCTCTGAGCCCCAGGCCTGTAGTATGGGATTGTTGTGATCAAAGTGCAGGACTCAACACTTGTCTTGCTGAACTTCATCATATTGGCCTCAGCCCATTGATTCAGTTTGTCCAGATTCCTCTGTAGAGTCTTCCTACCCTCAGGCAGATTGACACTTTTCCCCAACTTGGTGTAGTCTACAGACTTACTGAGGGTGCACTCGATTCCCTCATCCAAATCATCAACAAAGATATTAGACAGAATGGGCCCCAAAACTGACCCCTGTGGAACACCACTCATTACCAGCCTCCACCTGGACATAGGGATGTTGACCAAATCCCTCTGGCTTTGACCATCCAACCAATTTCTTATTTAATTCTGCCTCTACTGTAGAGTTATGTTATTCCATCTCCTAAATGCTTTTTGGTGTATGTTCAATGTCACCTCAATGGGCACACTTCCTTACAAAATGCTCTGCTTTCAGTCCAAGATTGATCACTACTTGAATAACCCAGAGAGTCCAGCAGATTTAATTACTGTGAGATTTCTAGATCTGGGTCTTACTCAAGGTAATGACACTACAATATATGTACACACACATATGTTTATCAATCCATTAATTGTTCTCGTAATCTAAATCCTGATACAGCAAGACTACTGCCCACCTTCCAGAGAACTGGCAAATGAAAAAGTCATTCTAACTATAGAAAGATTTATTGGGCAGAGGGGCACAACAGTGTTACCATGGAGAAGAGAGAAGTGAATGATTCCTCCATGGTTCAGGATCACATGGTTGCCTCGTCTGTGTTACTTATAGCTAGAATATTTAATTCTCTTCAGGTAAAAAAAACTAGCAAACAAACAAATTAAAAACAAACACAGAAACCCCCACCAGCAACAAAAACAAACAAGGAAGTAAACACACTTAAAATAATGGAGGAATATGCAAGAAACCCTACTGAAGGCAGACACAAAGGCAAATACTTTACTTTTGGGTGTGGCATTTTGGTGGGAAATTTCTTCCTGGAAGGAGAAAATATGTGGCAAAACTGAAAAAGAAAAATTTAAGTAATTCCTTCTTCCCAGATGTGCAGATTAAAAGAATACTGGTTGCACTGCTATGATTTGGCTCATATCAAATGTACCATCATAAAATATCATGCTGTATTACTGCAGCTGGCTGAATAATATCTGGATGATATCTGTTCCTGCGATTGTCATTGCCAAGCAAAGAGATCTGCCAAATTATTAAAAAGTGTATTACAGTCCCAGCTCCTCTTATTACTCCTTGTGCTCCTTGCTCCAATTCCTTTCATGCTGTTCTGGTACACAGGGAGATAATGAAGTTACATAACTAATTAAAGCAGATGTATTTCTTGTAAAGACTTTGGAATTGACTTTTTTGAGAATTAACAAAAAAATTCCCAAGTGTATTTCAATACTATTAAAAATAAATATATAAATAAAGTTGGATTTACTTGCTTTGGCTTTCAGGAGTGCTGTTTTGATATAGAATTTCCCAAAGAAAGAAGGTATTTTCTCAGCTTACTAGCATACAATGAAGACAACTCATGACTACTTAACTGAGCCTTCAGTTTAGAAATAAAGATAGATGTCCAAACTTTTTCTTTGCCTGGGCCATTGCCTGGGCCACAGTGAGTGAAGAGGAATTTTCTTGGGCTAAATATATGTAGGCTGCTCCAAAAATAATGCCTTCTATTTCTTTCCATGGAAACAAGAATGGTTACAAAGAGCACAGTAGCACTGTTTGATTGAGCAAATTCACAGCTACAAAACTCTATTTTTCAACACAGTCACTGTCATTAGCTATACATTTTCACCAGTGATAAAGAAGACCCTTCTTGCCACACACTTCCATGTCAGATGCCATTCTGTCAAACTGCCCCTCTGCTACCGTCTGTCACATGGCAACCACATGTAATAGAATATTGGCAGAAAGGTTCAGTGTCCACAGCCATGCCACCAACATCTGTCTCTGACATCATGGGCCCACAAAATAATATAGAAGGCATCAGTTTCAGAGCAGCTCTCATACAATATGTAATACAGGTAAAGTATATGAAGTAACAAAACTTACTGTTATATTTAATGTATTTTATTATTAGTAGTAAAACATACAAAGAAAGAGAAACCAAACCACAAAACCACTGAGCTATGTGACCTTGTTTTTATGAAACTAATGCATCACTCCAATTCAGTGGCAGTGGCTGCAATTCGCAGTGAGCTCTCAAGGTGTTCATCAGGGATTTTTGATAAATCTACTCTTCCTGCGCTTCATCCTTGAAAACAGCCATTCACAAAAGTGCTGCCCAAAGGCGGTGACATGAATGAGGCGTGGCTGTGAAGCAAAGGGTGTTTCTTTCTGATAAGAGGGGTCTTACAGAAGTCTGATAGAGAGAGATGGTCAAATTTTTTATTGCATCTCTATACATTTCTTTTGAAAATTTGCATGTAATTTTTTTTACATCGACTTAAATCAGTCATAAATAAACCACAAAACTGATGATTTTTTCTGCAATCTCTGCAACCTATTCTCAAATTCCTGTATCAAAACGGAAAGCACGGCTGTGTCTTTTTTGCTGTTCACAGGACTGTGTTTAGCCAATCTAATGTATCAAAACACATAACATCATTGGCCATGACTTGGGCTGGCACTGCACTGCACCCCATGCCATGGTTTCAGCTCAGAACCAAAGGCAGAGCTGAATACTCTTTTTTCCCCCCATGGAAATATTTGTGAAAAGTGAAACGAAAGAAAGATTTCCACAATCATGACCTTTTAAAAAAATCATAATTATTAATATATGTGGAAAAGGTAATAATTGAAGAAAAATGTCTCTTTTTTTTTTTTCTAATAAAATGAACCTCTACGCAGTAGCAAACCCCAAATTCAGAGACTACTACATATATTTTTGAGCTACCACATTCACTTTCTCTTTATTATGTTAAAATGTACATCTGCATTGAAAAGACTGGTCTCACATAGCTACTTTGCCATGAAATGTATTTTTTAGATTGTACATTTTCAGGTTTGGTGACTGAATGCAGGATTAATGTTTTCTCCCCTCCTTTAAGCCCATAAATACTTCTCTGCATCCATATCCCCAGTGTGACCTGTTTGAAGCACTGAATCTCTTGCTAACAAATGACCAGCCACAGGGAAGAAGTTGGGGCGAGATCAAACCTTGCAGGGATCTGCCTCATAATCTTGGGCTGTTCAGTAATGACTGATAATGTATGTTTTTCTCTATATAAATGGTGTTGACTGTACACAGCAAATATATATATATATATTTAATCACAGAGTTGCTTTTTCTGTGATCTGTGGTTGTCTAAACTTGGAAACACAAGTGGTTGAATGATGAACTGCCTGCATACACGTGTGTATGTGCATGGCTCCCACTCACAGACATAAATGAAGAAACACTGAAGTTACAGGTGCCTTTTTTTCTGAAATAGATGCAGAAAGACTGAGAAGAATCAAAAGGTTTGAAAGAACAAAAGTTCGGGAAAATAGGTACAGCAATAAGCCCAGTGATTTATGAGCAATGTGAAGGATTTACCACACTCTTGCATCAGTTCATATGATAAATTTGCTTTGGTCACTGACTTCTGACTCACCATGAGAATTAATTTGCAAACCTGAGATATCTGAATGGTAAATTATTGTGTTTATTATTCATGATGAATAGCAAATCATTGTAGTAACATTCCCATTTTTTTTTTTCATTTAATACTTCATATTCATAGAAGATGAAGAGTTGGTAAGGTAAGACTTCAAGTTGTACAAAACTTGGCATACGTACTTTGCTTCAATTCACTATTCACTGACATTGTCTTTCAGTATTCTTTGTTTGAACTGTTTTTTTTTTGTTTGTTTGTTTTTCTTTTTGCAGCTCATCATCTCTGCAGCAACTTGATTTCCCAAACAAAATAGCACTTCAAATTGTTAAGTATGTTATTTTTCTGCCTGGATAAAACTACCATATCATAGCTGTTTATGTTATTTTGCTTTGTTTACTGTTGTTCTCATCCTTTGTTCTATGTTATCCTCTGCATCCCGAAAAGTGTGCTGATTAGCCCTAAGACAGGAAAAAATATTCAGGGAAATGATTCAGACAGACCACTCAAATTTTTCCGAAACATTTTGGGAATTCTGTAGCAGTAACATAGATGTCACCTCCTGCCATACATACAAATTGCTTCAACTCATTTCCTAGTTTCAGTCTGAGTTGTATTTCTAAGGTTTTAATTTCTAGTTATTATTTTAAAGGTCAGCCAGCCTGGACGACCAGCACAGCAACGACATGACTTAATCATTCAGATATAGTGGTGTTAACTCATGTGAAATACAGTGGCAGCATCTCACTGAAACTTTTTACCCTTGGAAAAGAGTATTTTCATATGGGTCTGACTACGTTAATCATGAAGTTGAATGGAATGTGAACTTTCAAACATGTAAGATATTCCCTGGTAATTATACATGTATTCTGTGTTAATTTTATACACTTGTGCTAAATGCAAGGCACTTTGCACAATCACAGAATCATAGAATTACTCAGATTGGAAAGGACCTCAAAGATCATCAAGTCCAACCGCAGCCTAACCATAGTACCTTAACTCTAGCAACCCTCCACTAAATCATAGCTCTGAGCACCACATCCAAACGGCTCTTAAACACATCCAGGGATGGTGACTCAACGACCTCCTTGGGGAGCCTATTCCAGTGTTTAACCACCCTTTCTGTAAAGAAGTGTTTCCTAATGTCCAACCTAAACTTGCTTTGGCGCAACTTGAGGCCTTTTCCCCTCATCTTGTCACCTGTCACCAGTGAGAAGAGACCTACCCCACACTCACTGTAAACACCTTTCAGGTACTGGATGAGAGTAATATGGTCTCCCCTCAGCCTCATCTTCCCCAGACTAAACAGCCCCAGCTCCCTCA
The DNA here is from genome assembly GCF_016699485.2 of Gallus gallus. NCBI lineage: Eukaryota > Metazoa > Chordata > Aves > Galliformes > Phasianidae > Gallus > Gallus gallus. The sequence continues at coordinate 101,141,568 of NC_052533.1, read as the reverse complement.
GCCTCTCCTCATAAGGCTGATTTTCCAAGCCCTTCACTAGCCTTGTTGCCCTTCTCTGGACCTGCTCCAGTACCTCCATGTCCTTCTTGTACTGAGGTGCCCAAAACTGAACACAGTACTCGAGGTGAGGCCCCACCAATGCCGAGTACAGGGGCAGGATGACTTCCCTAGTCCTACTCACCACACCATTCCTGATACAAGGCAGGATGCCACTGGCCTTGGCCACCTGGGCACACTGCTGGCTCATATTCAGCCGACTGTCCAACAAGGTCCCTTTCCATCAGGCAGCTTTCCAGCCACACCTCCCCAAGCCTGTAGGGTTGCTTGGGGATGTTGTGACCAAAATGTAGGACCGGACACTTGGTCCTATTGAAACTCATGCCATTAACCTTGGTGCATCGATCCAGTCTATTCAGGTCCCTCCGTAGTGCCCTTCTCCCCTCTGGCAGATCAACACTCCCTCCCAGCTTGGTGTCGTCTGCATATTTACTGAGGGTGCACTCAATCCCCTCATCGAGATCATCAATGAGGATATTAAACGGAAGTAGCCCCAGCACTGAGCCTTGGGGGACACCGCTCGTGACCGGCCGCCAACTGGATTCAGCTCCACTGACCATGACTCTTTGGGCCCAGCCATCCAGCCAGTGCTTCACCCAGTGGAGCGTACACCCATCCAGACCATGGGCAGCCAGCTTCTCCACGAGAATGCTGCGGGGGACAGTGTCAATGGCCTTCCTGAAGTCCAGGTAGACCATACCGACAGCCTGACCCACATCCACTAAGCAGGTCACCTTGTCATAGAATGAAATCAGGTTTGTCAGACAGGATCTACCGTTCATAAACCCATGCTGACTGGGCCTGATCCCCTGGTTGACCTTTAGTTGGTCCATGATGGTTCCCGAGATTATCCGTTCCATGACCTTCCCTGGCACCAAGGTGAGACTGATAGGCCTGTAGCTACCAGGATCATCTTTTTGGCCCTTTTTGAAGATGGGCGTCACATTTGCCAGTTTCCAATCCACAGGGACATCCCTGGTTAGCCAGGACTGCTGAAAAATGATGGAGAGTGGCTTGGCAACCACATCTGCCAACCCCTTCAGCACTCTAGGGTGCAATCCATCCGGCCCCATGGACTTGTAAGCATCCAGCTTTCACAGCAGGTCCAAAACTATCTTGTCATGAATCATGAAGGGCTTATTCTGTTCCCCATCCCTATCTACCAGCACAGAGGTCTGTGTTCCCAGGGAGTAACAAGTCTTATTATTAAAGACTGAGGCAAAGAAGGCATTAAGTACCTCAGCCTTATCCCTATCCTTGGTGACCAGGTTGCCCTCGGCATCCAACGGGGGATGGATATTAGATAATTGAGAATGAATGAAGGCAGCTTTTAATTTACCATGTACTGGAGAACTGTGGTGGTAACTTCACAACTTAACTTTCCAGCGACAACTTGCTCTCTGTCTGCATTTTAAAAAGACCAGCAGAAATATCTCAGTAATCCCTACTCTCTGAGGAGACACTGGGCTGAGAATGGCATGATGTGGATGTCTGCACAAAAGCGTGCAATGCCTCCTGAATCCCATGGCTCTCATAAAAGTAATTACAGGTTACTTATATTTGTGTTCTTTCTACTTCAGGAACAGACCTGAAAAACTAGAAATACACATTTTCATGCATTAGCAGCACACTACCTTCTTGATCAATCCAACTTGTTTAGGTCATGATTTTTAAATCTGTCTAAACTGCTTTCAGAAAGTTGCAAGTTCTATGTTAAAATAGTATAGATCATTTACAGTATCTGAGTTCACGAATGCCCAGAATAAGAGACAGATCATTGCTGGTCACCTCTGAAAAGCTTGGCTACATTTTGAAGCCACATCAGAAAGCCATGTGACAAGAAGGAGATTTTTTTTTTTTTTGATGAAACAGGGCATCACACAATTGTCATTTGTCTGTCTGTTGTCCACTGCTCTCAGTATGACATTAACTCCTCAGACAGGGAAGGCAGCAATATTGACAGTGTTCCTTACAAAAATAACATTTTTAATATCTAGATGAGCTTTCATAGGAGTCGTATGAACTCCCTGACATTTACATTCTAAACCAGTGTTGACAGTGTTAAGGCCACTTCTCTTTTGGGCTAATAACGATCACTTTGTTTGCAGTTCAGAGGAATTAATGCTCAACAGCTGAGGGGATAGGAACCATGACAGAAAGCTTCCAAAATAGACATGAACCCTTGCAGATGTTGTGACGTTAAGTTATTGATGGAAATGGAGTTGGCAGGGAAGTTAAGACTATATGAGAGGAAATTACAGTCTTAAGAAAATGACAAAGAAATCCATGTCAACCAAGATCTGTGCAAAAGACACCAAGTAGTAGTTATAGATGAAGACTGATACTAAACAAACACAAACTGAAAGAAAAGAGCATTCTCTTTGATTATGTGGTTTCTTGTATGACTGGAAAGGCTTCGCTTCAGGTTTGTTCCCATAGTGACCACTTGTTATTCCTCAAAAGACTGGATCAAAATTCCTTTCCTCATCTGGCTTAAAGCAACTGTTCAACCACAGGCAACAGCATGTGCAATGAATGCCACAATGAGCAGTGCCCCTCATATTTCCCATCAAAGCTCACTCTGCTGATTCACACTGAACTTTTGCCAGGAGCCTATGGGGAAGTACTGCTCATCTTTGATCACCTCCTATCAGGGTGATAGCTGGGCTCATCCTCACTAGCACTGGTAACAGCAAAGAGGATTATCTGCAGTGGAAGTAGTGCCCTGAAGGAGGAGAGAGAGAAAGACAGTGTTTCATGAGAATGAGCCTTTTGTTCAAGCAAGCATTTAAAAACTGGAGGGATACCACTCGATTACTGTGATTTACCATTGTTTTTGTCACAAAGAAGTAACAATACAGAATGGACTTTTGTCTATTAAAAGAAATTTACTTGTTATATTGCTTATAACTAAAGAAAAATAAAAACCATGTGACAGCCCAGCAATTCAAGAACCTAATAGGCTTTGATACACAGCTTCCACAGAGCTTGTACAAATACAGATTAACTTTAAAAATGCTTCGCTCCCCAGTGGACAGATGTTCTACTTTTAAAACTGAGAGGCAGTCAAGGAGAACAGATTGTCTGCTGAGTGTTACTTAAGGGTTGGGAGTGAAGATGCACAGGACAGCAGTATGTTAGGAACTCTAAATAACCCTCCCTATATCTCCTTCAGTGCTAGAGCCCCTCGTTAGACAAAACTGCATTGCATCTGGAGAAACATCAAGGAAGTGCCTTAACCTAGGTACTCTCCTGGGATGTTGTGTGCTCATGGGAATGCACACAGCTGGGTTACTGGAGTTGATCATAGCTTAAGGTTCGCTTGATGTTACTAGGTGATTTCCTTAGCTGTAGTCATTCAGTGCAACAAAGGTCTCGCAGAAAATTTGGATCCTGCATGTTAGGTTATCCTTGGCACCCTCAAACCATAGCAACGTACAGAGGGCACTACAGCCCCAGAATTCCCACAGTCTGGGGGAAATCCTCAGTGCAGAAAGCAAAACAGGGCCCCAAAGCCACCCCCTTGTCATAGCTTATCTCTTATCTTATCCTCTTCCTGCATGTTTCATATAATGTGGACCAAGTGGTGCTATTTCCTTGATAGCAATATATATGGTAGCTCATTAAAATAGCTACTGAAATAATGAAAGCTTCCTTTACTTCTACTTTATGCTTTTCCACGGTTTTAATTTTGGGAACTGGAAATAGCTGAGTCAGCTTCAGTTTCCAATCTTGTTTACATGCTCTGCAGTTGGCACTGTGGCTTACACACTGTTCTGAAAAAGTGGAGGAGGTGTTTTATTTGCTAATGATTACATAAAAATGCATATATATTGAGATAAAAGGGAAAAAAAGTCACAAAAGTATTCCCATTTCAACCATACCAGGCTTTGGTATAGCTAAAGCTCTATCTTGAATATAATCTAGGATGTATTAAATTTAACTTGTTAGCATCAAGTCAATCACTTTGAGAGAAAAAAAAAAAATAGATGCTGCTGGTTCCAGTTCTTAAATGTCTTGAATTATTAGTGGGAGCTGGGAAAGAATAAGAAAGTGAACACCTGAAGGTGATGAATATTTCTGTTAGAAGTGCTAAGCAATTGAAATAAATCATTATGAAAAGTGAGCAACATGTGAAGCACAGGCAACAAATAACTGGACAACACTTTTTTGTTACTGGTCAGTACAAAAGTCTGTTCGTAACCATGGCAACTGGGAATCCAAATTTACAGCATCATTACTAACAAATATTGAAGGGTAGCTTATAGCACTTTTCCCTCTCAAGAGATATTACCTTCTTTCCCCACAGTGCCCTACAGATATGTGCTTTGACCCCAGGTTTCTTCCTTCACAGAGAAAATCTACAATAGGTTCTGCTAAGTCCTGTTACATATATGTTTCTCTTCCACATCAAGCAGATTGGACCTCATCACACATTGTATTTTGGGTTATCTGGGACTGTATTTCCACTCAAATGGCTGTGATAAATAATAAAACTTTCTTCAGACGGCAAGACAAAGTCTCTTTCCAGTTCTGAGACCAATATGAGTTTTGGCCAATATGTAACACTTCATGTCCATCCTACACACTGGTGGGAGCGTGCCAGAAAAACACCACATAAGGACAACTAGATATTTAATGTCACTGTTCTGCTGAAACTCTTAGAAATTGCTTCTGGATAATCACTGTTGAAAAGTAAATATGCATTCATAAAATTATGATAGTTACACTTGAAAAGCCAATATGCCTTTCTTTCCTCTCAGGATTAAACTGTAAATAAAAGACAAATTATTCTGGATAAAGAACTCACAGGGGCAGGGTTCAGCAAAGCTCCTGTCTGTCCTGTATCTAAAAGCTAATCCATGATGCTTTTTTTTTTTCCACAGCTAATTATTTTTCTTGATTACAGAATCCCCTCAAGAATTTCCCCACTTTTAAATATATGGGCTCTCTGAAAGTTAAAAAATTATCTGTTCTGAAACATTCTACAATAATATATCTGCATTTTCATTGGGAACCTAGTTAAATAACTTTATTGCAGCTACCTTTGTACTTAATGCTAAGTGTTTTCTTTTGTTAACTAGTTAAACCAGCACTTCAACTTTCTCTAACTATTTAGAATACCAATGTCGTCTGGGTAGATCAGGTTATTCCTACAGTACTATCAAACCCTTTCTTAGATCCATTTTGATTCTGGAACGCTACGAAATTCCTGTGCTTGCAGCTAAGACCTGATTTATTCCTGTTATTTGTCATATTGCAGTTTGTGTACAACTTTCTTTTATCAGTGCATTCTATTTCTCTCATTATTTACTCCTTCATCTATGTTTACAAGTTGGTCCAGCTATCCCACAGGGAACCGGAAGACAGCTTTGACTTACTAGAAACACTGTCATCTAGCCATTCAATAAACTGTGCTATAATAAAAGGTCAAATGATGCACCAAAAATGTTTATGCACACCTACATTCTGTCATGGCATAAATGCATTTGAACAAATCTTACTGAATCAACCCAGGAAAAAAGTAATATCCTTTCTTTCTTCATTTCTCCATAGACTCCTTGTGCCACCTCATTGTGTCTCAAGTGAAAGAAATTACAGGTACTTTCCCCGTGAATGCACATTCTTTAAAGCATATGAGATTTTTATTTATTTTTTTATTTAGCATCAGTTCTGAACTCTGTATTTTCCTGGTCTCGTTTTGATTTTCTTTTTGGCCTACAATTCTATTTAAATTAGAAATAGTCACAAAACTGCTCTCCAGATGAACAAAACTGTGAATAGCAACTATGCTCCTGGTAATCTGCATTCAGAAGTCTCAGACAGAGGACTAGGAACAGCAATATCATTTTACAGTAATATCTACCTTGCAGTCAGCTGTTGAGCTCATAAAACAAAAGGTGCATGCACAAGCAAAGCAAGGAATTCATGTGCTGCTTTCCATCAGCAGGTAAATATTCAGCCACTCTCAGAAAAGGGCTCATCACATGTTAACAGTTTCTTGGGAAGACAAACACCATCATCGACTTCTTCATCCTTTACCATAGCTTTTACTGCCAAGCATGATGCCATGTGGTATGGGAAATCCATTTGACCAGTCTGGGTCAGGTGTCCTGGCTGTGTCCCTTTCCAGCTCCCTGTGCACCCCCAAGCCCCCCTGATGGCAGGGCAGCATGAGGTGCTGGAATGTCCATGGCTGCTCTGCAAAAGCTAAATCACTGGTGTGATATCAGTATTGTTTTGTCGTCTTTTTTTTTCCCCCTAAATCCAAAATACAGCATCATATCTATCTCTATGAAGAAAATTAACTCTATTCCATGCCAAACCATGAAAATTTATGACTAAAAGAGAGAAACAATTTTTCACAGGCTAACAAGATGGCAGTAATACTGATATCCTGACATTATGGTTTGGAGATATAGGAGATACCAAGTATAGTCATTACTTTTGAATTTTTATGGCATAGTAGACTAAATATATTTGAAATTTGAGGGGGGAAAAAAAAAGGTAAAGTAACTCTTAAATACTACTTAGTACCATCGTTCAGTTTTCATAGTAAATTTTTAATCTTGCCTCCCTCAGCCAGATGGAAATTTGGTGGTTTGCGTTGAGAGGGACCTCTAAGATCATCTAGTTACAAATCCCCTGCTATAGGCAGGGACACCTCCCTGTAGACTAGGTTGCTCAAAGTCCCATCCAGCCTAGCCTTGAATGCTTCCACAAAGGGGTCATCCACAACCTCACTGGGCAACATGTTCCAGTGTCTCATTACCCTTACAGTAAAGAATTTCTTCCTAACATGTAGTCTAAATCTGCCCTCTTCCAATTTAAAGCCATTTCTCCTCATCCTGTTGCTACTTGCCCTTATGAAAAGTCCCTCCCCAGCTTTCCTATAGGCCCCCTTCAGGTGCTGGAAGGCTGCTATAAGGTCCCCCTGGTGCCTTCTCTTCTCCAGGCTGAAGAGCCCCAGCTCTCTCAGCCTGTCCTCATAGGGGAGGCACTCTAATTTGCAATGAAGTATGACAGTGTTTTTCATGGAATGTAATAGTAAAATATTTTGCTGCTTTTTCCTTTAGCATTCTTCAGAAGTCATACTTTATTAGAGAATCAGTGCCTAGCATTTGCCTTGCATGGGAGTCTCAGAACTCATAATCCTATACTTTTGTTTGCCTCTAGAGATATGGAAACTGCGCCTAAATTTTATGAGTGGAAAAGAAGTTTCATTATATTTTAACAGGTATGAAATTCTTGATTAATATCTTACTTTTTTTGTGATTTTTTTTCCCACTTGTACACCACAGTAAATGATCTCATCCCAACAACTTACTTTTTGCTCTAGAAGTTTCTTCAGTATCATCACATGCCCATGTGTAGCATGATGAAAAGTAATTTATCAGCTAAGGTTTAAAAAGTAAAAATAAAAAAAATAGATAAATTGCTTGTAGTTTAAAGGTGCTTGCTTCAGCAGCCCTCAATTTTATCCCAGAGGCAAAATATACTAATGTAAAATGTACTAAATATTTATTTAGTTCTTAAATGCTGATATGGAAACAACAACTTAAAGGAAAAAAACTCTGTTTTTACTTTTAAAGGAGCTAGGGTCTCTCAGTTGGCATGGATTTAATTTCAAATGTTGAGTTGTCGCTACTTTGGAAGTCCAAGCCATGCAGGTTTGGCCTGAGGAACGATTATCCAGGATGAAAGAGTATAAAATAAATGGAAATATAAATGAAAATGATTTGTTGTCAAAGTCATTTAACTCTCAGCTAAGGAGAATAATCATCTTCCAGTTCATGGAAGATACATAGAATTGGAGGATTTTCATTTTTTTATTGTTTTATTTTTTTCTATTTCACTCTTAGGATAGCTGCTGAACAGCCTGAGAGACACCCATGCTGGGAGATAACCTTACGCCTTTCTCTTGATCACTAACTACCAGTATACTCTCTCACTGGCTTTTGCTATGGTCTTAAGGGATTCCCTCTGAAAACACAACTGTTGTATGACCAAAACAGTGTTATGTTGAACCTGTATTATCCTGACTAGTGGGAAGCAGATGAAATCCAGGTTTTGAAAAATTGAAGAAAAACATAACACCTGTACCTTATCCCAGTTCCATTTACTCTAAGAGATCAGTTTGTCTTCAGATAAGTGAAAATAAGCAGTGAATAGTTTGTCTTGCTTCTAGCCTTGCAACGTCTCAACAGGGTACCGATATCATATTTATTATACCTTTTTGGTAGCCTGAATAAACTTACTAAACCAAAAAGAACGTCAGATATTGTGCAGAGATTCAGCAGGAATTTTGTTGCTAAGGCTTTGATAGAAGGTCTAAGTTACAACTACATTGACTCACTGCTGACTCTCTTTTCTACAGCAAAATGTTCTTGGCCATTTTGGTGTTGAGGCAAGGAGGTCAGGCACTCTCCTGACCAGGGTCTTCAGGTGCCTGTTCACACGTATGTGCATCCCTGGATCAAAGGAGAAACACAGCTAATGGGAACCACAACAATTCTCTGTGCACCTGGCACTGACAGCAGGTTTGGCTGCAGAACAGCCTTGGGACAGGCCCACCCTTTGCCACTGCACTTTCCCTCACCTCCAGAAGTATAGGAGAACCCTGAAGGCTAGGTGATGGTGACACTTCTGAAATTTGTCTTGTCTCTCGACATTCTCATGTTGTCCACCCAACACGTGTTATGCCAACAGCTTAGGAACAGATGTAACTACAGCCATAGAACATCCCAAGATGGAAAGGACCCACAAAGGCCATAAGGTGCAGCTCCAGGCTCTATGCAGGACCATGCAGAATTCAAACCCTATGTTTGAAAGCACTGTCCAATTTCTTATTGAACTCTGGTACTTGGGGCCGTGCCCACTGCCCTGGGCAGCCCGTTCCATGCCCACCACCCTCTGGCGCACCACCTGTCCCTAACCCCCAGCTGCCCCTCCCCTGACACAGCTCCATGCCATTCCCTTGGGCCCTGTCGTTGTCACACAGAGCAGAGCTCAGCGCTGCCCCTCCGCTCCCTGTGAGGAGCTGCAGCCGCCATTAAGCCTCCCCTCAGCTCCTCTGCTCTGCACTGAGCAAACACAGGGACCTCAGCTGCTCTTTGTACTTCTTGCCCTCTAGACACTTCACCATTTTCATAACCCTCCTTTGGACTCAGTCTCTAATAGTTTTATGTCCTTATACTGAAATACCCCAAACTGCACTGTAAGTGTACATTCTTCACAATCAGAGACAAACACAAAGCACATATCAAGGAGCTCCTATTTGTACGTATGAGGCCACTGAGCTTCATCTCTACGTGTCACACAAGTTAATCACATTTTCTTTCATATATTCAGTGAATTACATGCTATCTTTTCAAGAAAAACACAAGTATGATCTTTTTATTCTTCTTCCCCCATAGGCATTTGTGCCTCCCTAGTTAAACTATCAGTGCTGTGACAGACCCTTCTGGCACTACTTCAGGACTCCTGAAAAACAAAAATCAAGCACTTCTGAGTGATTCCCAGGAACCACAACTAAGCCCAAAGTAGCTATAGGAACTGCCTGGGGTAAAGCAGAGAAGTCCCGTTAGGAGTTCCCAACAGTGCAATGCAGCTGTTTTTAAAGGGCAATGACAGGGAAATGCATGCAAAAGGTGGTACGTATTTGATGCTGTGTGCAGAAATCCCAATTCCACAGCCTACTCGAGAGCAAGCAGAACAAGAAATACACACTGCTCACTGAATCTTCACCCTGCACTATTAAGTTAATGATTACATTTTTCCTTTCAAATACTGCTGCTTTTATCCCTATTTGTAACTCCAGCTCAGGAAAAGAAAATATCCTTCTAGTTGTATGCTGGAGGCTGACATCCTCCCAGATTTTTTCATCTGACTGCTTCTAAATAGGAGCAGGCTGCAGTATTGTGCTAAGACATTTTCATCTCCCAGCTCCCAATCTTATATGACTGAAGCAATCAGTTCAGCACAGCATGATAGAGAAAAGGCAGATTGAACAAATGATTCAGAGGTGAGGTGAGGATAAATGTGTCTGAATTGGGGAGGTGCTTGAATTAATTTTTAGGAAGTTTTCATAAATAGTAAACTTTTGTCTTTTTTTCAGTCTCAGCTTGTTTTCCATAGCATGAATGAATCACTGGCAAATTTGTTTGCAGATACTTTAATAGTAAGCAAGTGAAATTAAAACAAAGAATTGCCATTAATTATTAATTTTTCTGAAATATATCAATTTTAGTTCAGTGGAACACATGCTGTACATCTAGTGGTTTGATTGATTAAAAATGTTTTGTATATCATGTACCAAAACTATGTATTTCCATGTATGGAAAACAGCTTTGACTCAGCAGGAATTGTGGTAGTAAACAGCACAGAATAATTATTCAAGATAGGCTTTTTTTCTGTTTGGTCATTAAATTTTCATGATCATACCTAAGAACAAATATCAGTACTGTGACAGTTTCCTATGATAAATAGGACATTACCTGTGAATCATTTGTGCAAATATTTAAGATACTTAAGTACCATTGCTGTCCACAGTATTATGTTAAGCAGCTTTGTACTTGGTGCTATCCTTTCTTTTCCCACAGGAAAAATCCCCTTGACTCTCTCTGAGATTACAATTATTGGTGTTCTCTGGATGTCATAATTGACTCTAACATTCCGGAAAACCAAGGGTCATACTTATTTGTGAGTAGTGCTTTGACATTTGAGTCCTGTGAAGCTGTTTGGTATTCAACATCTTCCACTTGCATAGAAATTTAGTACAGCATGAAGCACTTCCTCGCCTGAAAGATACTGCTTAGTACACAGTCAATATTATACCCTGTAATCAAACAGAATAAAATTTGAAGTTTCATTAAAAAATATGAAGAAGGCTGTGTAGGAGTTAGAAATGTAATAATTCTGGACAGTGCTTCCCTTGAATTTTAAATGTAATGTTCAATTGCATGTTTGCATACAGATGTAAATAGTACCCTCAGTAGGCAGCAAGGTTTCACACAGAGAGCCTGGAGGTTTGCAGTAGGCTGCTCAGCAATTGTGGGCCAGTTCCCAGATGGAATAAGCTGCTGTAACTCCTTGAGTTCACATCTACTTCCCATGCCTCAGCAATAACACAGCTGCAGGTCACTGCCAGGGAGGCACCTTGGCCTGATTCAGCACTGTTTTTTTGTATGACTAGTAAGTTTCAGTATTTTTCATTATTATTAAAATTCTTAACAGTGATGATTATTATTAATGACACAAAAGCATTAATGAACAAGGCGAGGCATACCTTCTAATCACAGCTCAGTTCCTGCCAGGGAATGAAGCATTGCACCAACAGTGGGATTGGGCTCAGTAAGCAGAGCATATCTTTTCCGTATACACACTTTCTGGGAGCTGTGCTTGCAGAATCATCACCCTTTAGAGTAACAGTGGTTGGTGAGAGTACTCCAGTATCTTGTTGCAGCTGCTGTAAGTGGTTTGATGCTGCCTTGTCATTCACATGTATCATCTCCACCTGAAGGCTCTGTGCAAGGAATGCGAAACACTGGATCACATCCCTTGCACTTTCCCTCTGGCCAACAGCTGGCAAAACAGGCAGCAGGAGTCCACTCATTTAGCAAGTCAGCTAACTGCAAGCTTGTGTTTATGAGTATGGCCACTGAGCAACAACTGGAAAGCAAGTTATCTTTGAGGTCTTAGTTAATACAGATCAGACTGATTTCCTGACTTTGATACCACCAGCATTTTTGCTTGAATTGAGTGTCTTTTAGACATAGATGATATACAGTCTTAGTTGGCCAAAGTAAAGCTATCCAACTGCAGCCTAGGGGTTCCTAATGATCTGACAGTGAAATACATACATACATCTTCCAGATCTACATTGTTGTCATTTTAGACTGTGACCAATTGGTCACGTACTAGTGTAATGGTCAATTTAAATAGGAGAGTAGAGGCATGTTTTGTTAAAACTTTCTCCTATGTGTCAGAGGAGGTTTGTTCTTATTAATTAGCATCTTGAGATATCTGCTTCAACAATAAAAGTAGGAGTTTTGCCTAATTAGTGGCTGTCAGAAACATCAACATCATTTGGACTCACATTATTAATCCGATGTCTATTATTCCATCCAATCACTGCATTTACTAGAACACTTGGCCTACAAGAACTGCTCAAAAAGTAATGCACCCTATTTTAGAATGTTAGCCCATAAGGCAGTGTTTTGCTTGTTTCGCATACCACATAACATACCACTAACATGTTAGTGGTATGGCAATAGATACCAAACCCTCCCACCGATGCTGTTACATTTTGTTGCTGTGTGACAGCAGCAGAGGGGCATGCTGACATGGAAGTGCAGATGAAGCAAAGGTGTGTCACTGAGTTGCTCCATGTGGAAAAAATTGCACCCACTGATGTTTATCAGCACTTGCTGAACATTTATGTAGACCAACCAGCAGATGTGAGCACAGTGAGGCCGTGGGTGGTGCGTTTCAGCAGTGGCAACAGTGACATGAAAGCCATGCACAGCTGTCACACCACAAAACAAGGACAATCTTGATCAGCTCCTCCACATGAATCAGATAACAGCTGTGACTAAGTTGAAAAATAGTGTTTTGTAGCAGAGAATTTCTTCTATCAAATAGTATTGTGCTTTTTTTTTTTTTTTTAATCTGTTGTAGCTTCCATGGAAATAAACAGGAAACATTACTTTCAGAGTAACCTCTGTTTTCCTCAGCTTCAAACACTGAGGATATGGAGGCTTGTTTTATCTCAGCCAATTTTTATTGATTAGTAGAATGCAGAGTTTTCAAGTGCACCAACATTAGAAAATAAACTTCTCAAGGGAATGTTAGGTTCAAGCAAACTGGTCAGTATTTTATTTCCAGCAAGTTTATTAATTAAAAGGAAAGTTACACGTATGAAAAATGTGTTGTTTTAGAAATTTTTCCTTTCATGATCCTTGCACATATGTGTAGTCCCACTCAAGAACACAAGGGAGTAGAAAGAACAGTAGGCAACTTCAGAGGGCCTAGGCAGAGAGAAAGAACAGCGTAGAACACATAAGATTTATAAGAAAGGAGAAAGAGGTTAACTTGTGCCTTCCCCTTTCTCACATCACCAGGGTAAAGGAACTATGTTGCCTGTATCCTACTGTATGAGGGATTTTTAAAATTCTATGTTTCTCTTAAATTAAAATGGTTATGAAACCCAAAACTTGCAAACAAGTCCCATTGTCCAGATTCTTGGGTTCTTTACATCAGTGCTCCCATTTTCCCATTGAGAGCTTACTGTAATGCATAGAGTTGATATGGAAAAAAATCTTTACAAGATACATAAAGTCAAATCTTTTAACTTGCAGGCCAAATCAAAAGATACCTGTGAGGTAATCTTTCCTCTCTGCTCTACTGTTTACATCAACATTGTTACTGTGAGAAGTATTTTTGAATTTGATAAAGTATTATCATCTCTGAGAATATTTAAAGAATCTTGCTTACATCCTCTGACCACTATTTGTTGGAAGCACTATAAGCAGATAATAAGAGCCCTTATTTCCATCTAGCTCTGATGAATACATCCTCATGAACACTTTTTTTTTTTTTCCTGAGCAACACATTAAAGTCTTTAATAAAACTACTTCTTTTCCAGTAAAAGCACTTAACAATCTGTTGACTGAAAAATTCTGAGAATTAATCAAATGGATAGACTTGAATCAAGTACAAACTATTTTTTGACTCTATGCCTGATCATTTCTTTTAAAACCAGTTACTCATTCTGAAGTTAAGGTTATGTTCCTGTAACTTTATAGATGCCCATGAATCATCAGTTAAAAACACAGGTATCCATGGTCTGATGTATTAATCTAGGCCATGCTCATGTCATTAAAACAAAAAAACTTAGAAGTGCTTGAATAGCTTCAAAGCATAATTGCAAGATAGATTTTAAGGAAAAAAAAAAAAAGCTTGAAAGCAAAACTGATAAGATACTATTGATCCTTAGAAGGAGGAAAAAAAAAAAAAAAAACCTGTTTAACCACCTGCTTCTGATAAGTTATTTGTGATACCAGGCAAAGCATCATTAGTAAAATCAATAATCATAAATAAGAAAAAGTTGACTTACCTAAAAAGTGATGAGGCTCTTCAGACTATAGAACACTCCTTCTCAGGAGCATTTTTGCCCCCCAAAAGATTCTCCCTTGGGAGGCTAGCCCTTAAATGAACCCAGTGAGGGGTGAACCCTGGGTCACTTGGGAATCACAGGTGAATTGTTTGCACCCGTGCTTCCTGGGCTAGCCACCGACTTCACCAGGTGCTCAATCATCTGTTCAGGCCATGACATAACAGTTCCCCTACAAATATACATGAAAACTGTAAACAAGCAAAAACAACAAAACAAAGATACATATAGTAATTCAAATAGTAGGCAACTAGAACATTATATACACAGGACAGGAAAAAAATATATATTCTGTCCTGCCTTTCTCCCTGTCTAAACAGTGAATGACATTAGAATTTCTTACGTGGATTTCTATAAAGAAAAATTTTGTAGAAACAAAAATCAAATAGCCTGGCACAAGTATTTTTTTCCTAATGGTAAATGCTTAAATAGTCAAAAGATAATACACAGGATACGAAAATGCAGGTGGAGGAAGCTAGAAATGGACAAATCCCAGAGTGAAAACAAGCTGGAGAAGTACCTGTTTAAAAATAGGTCAACATTGTATCACTCCATTGGTAAATGTTGCCATTGTTATAAGCATTATACTAGTGTCTAAGAATATCAACTCAAGACCGAATTACACAAGTCACTTTTCAGAAACAGGAAAAAAAACTGCCCCTTGCTTTAAGTATCTGCTATCCATCTGCCAGATAGCATGAAACAGATAAAGAGATAGGTGGGATGGGAATAAAAGAAAAGAGAATGAGATGATGAAATCAAGGGAGTTTAACAACAAAGGGGTGTTCACTTATTTCCCTTCAATATTAATACATTTCAAGTAAAGCTGAACTCTTGTTTGGTGATTAATACTCAGAGAAATGCAACTTCTGTTTTCTGGTGCCACATCTTTATTTGATAGTCCTGTACAAAGCTATTAACTTTCCCACCTAATTGCCTTTTTCCAAAATTTTTGAATCTCATTTTAACCAAAAAATAAACGTAGATAGAAAATAGCTTTTTTGGAAGAGGTTCCTCCTGCACAGCTGGAGAGCACGACATCATAAAGTGTCCCAGATGTTTGTCCATGTAGAATAAGCACAGAATTTTATTGGATGGCTCTCAAACTAGGAAAGCATGGAGTAATATGTTGTATTATTATGTATGAATATGTGTTATAATACGTGTCATAGTATATGTTTTACTACAGAGTATAATATAGATAATTCAGAAGGAAGAGCATTCTTAATTACTCTAACACTTTGCAAGTAACCTTGAGGTGACACAAAGTTTGGAAAGAGTTCTGACACAATGGTCCACTGCAGAATATGAAGAGAATATATAAAAGTTATGCAACAATGCCATGGATTATTTTACAGATAGTTAGTTTGAATATTCAAAACACTATCTCTGAACATACCGCAGACCTACATGTAATTAAAAGTACAGTCCTAGGCCTATGTAGTTGTGGAAGAAAAAGGTACCTAGCAATGTGCTCTAAATGTCATCACTGTCAGTTGTTGACATGTCTTTTTGCAAGCCTTTGCTTTTTCACTTAACAGTCGTGATGTAGAAAACATTTGGTAGGAGTACGTATTTTTCCTGCTGAGTTATCACCTCTTGTGACTACTGGTAAAGGACTTTCTGATTACTGTCTGAAAGAAATGACCCGTTGTATGCCTGCATGCTTTGAAGCAGTCAAAGCACACGTAGGACTACAAATGGATATGTCTTCTTGTTGTCTATGCTTCTGAACCAAAACCACAGTTAAAGTGAAGTCTGTGTAGTCCATATTTAATAACTGTCACATAATAAATAAGGATCTAATCTTTGAAATCATCAACATAAATCTGTCAGACTTGTTTCATAATTAGATGTAGGTAAGAGTTATTTTGGCCTGATGTCTGTGTGAGATACACAAAAGACAACAGTGTTTGTTGGCACTGTTGTTTGAACTGAACACCATTCCTTTTGCACATCCCTGAAGAATTCAGTGCAACAGATTGTGCTTCACACCACATATGCTTCCCTTGGCCTAATCTGAACTGATAAATTTTTCTCTCTCCCACTATCTGTGTGGGAAGTCACAGGTTCAGTCCAGGCAGTTAAAATTTTCTACCTTTAAAGATCACTATTCAGTCCAGACTGAACTGAAAGCTAATAAAAAAAGTGTCACCATCCAGCTTCTCAGCAGATCCAATTACAACCGGAAGAAAATCCTTCTTTCTATCTTTGAACAGCTCTCCACTGCTGCTACTGTAAATGAGCCAACACAGTTTCTTGCAGTAGTCTATCTCAGAAGCCCACCGACTGGGCATGACTAAGAAACTCACATTAGAAACAGAGTAAATTAGTTCCTTTGTCAAAGGAGTGTGAAGGTAGTGACTGAACCAGTAAAAGAACAATCACTCCACAGGGTTTAGGCTCTGGATGATGTGAGGATGCCCCTTGATTCCTGGTATTTTTTACCTCTTTGACAGCACGTGCACGAGTCTGAGAGGGTAAATGATAATAACCTTTATTTCTTCTGGCCATCAAGTAGTGAGGGAGTTGTACTGAGGGAGCTTGGGTGCTCCAGAAGTATATCTGAAGTAGGCAATAGGAAAGCTCGAGCATAGGTCATTGGAGAGAGGGTTCTGTAACACCTGGAGTATTTAAATCCTCACTGTGTGGCTTCATCTGTCCCCATACTCCATCTCATGGCAAGGAGAGTTGTATTCATCACTAGGCTGATACACAGACTGACTTTCAGAGAGTTTGGTAACAAAGATCAACTTCTCTTTCCATGGCACAAATCCACTTAGATTCCTAAGTGGGAAAATTGAATTTTTCCAGATTTCTCTACTTAACATCAGTGCTAACCAAGTCATCTGTTACCTCCTTGGATAGAATTCTTTAACCTTGTTCTTGTTTTCGTGTGTGTCACCATCTATGATCCTGGACTACAGAGATAACTCCAGAATCCTGGCTATGTTAATAGAATTCTGAAGTTACCAAGCATGGAAAATTAGAACTGGAGAAGAAAAGAAATAGTTTAGAATATAATTCAAGTCTTCTCTGAAATACTGTGGACTGAAAGTTGTTTTTATTTAGGAGTACAGGAGAAACATACTGTGGTCTCCTGTAATCTTGGATTGTCCAGATAAAGTGACAGTTTGATGCATCCTGATTATCATGAATGTCTATAGTACTCTGGCTAGTGGATGATTCTTTCCACTTCATGTTTACCAAGTATTAAAAACATAACTTGGAGTACCATAAAAATGAATATCTCTTTGAATTTGTTTTTTACAATTACCAAATGACATTTGGTAAAATCTTTATAACTTTTGGTCCAGTAAGAGAAGAATCTTTCATTAGGATGCAGCTGGAATAGCAAGCAACAGAGAGTCTTAATAGCTTTAATTCCAACAAGCACAGCTCATTAAAACAAAATTTTATAAAATGGTATCACACAAGAATTTACACGAGAAATGGGAAAATTTGTTTAAAGAAAGATTGTTTTCAGAGTGAGTAAAAGTCTGAGTGTCGAAATGGAAGATGATTTACAAAGTTCTCTGCATCAAGTACTGCACACTTATCCACTATTATAATAATGACCTTGTTTCACACTTTATTATATATATGAGTGCTTTAGGGTGTTGGACATGACAATTCCAAAATGAGAAATATTTTTTTATTCAAAAAAGAATGCATGCACTTATAAATTTAAGCATTTTCAAAGCTTTAATTATCACAGCAAGACAACTGGTAAGAGCAGAGGATGGCAGATGTAAAGAATTAGATAATTGAAAGAAAAGGAATCAGAGTTAATAAATGGAAGAATTCTCCAATATATCTACTTGTTATTCTGCAGGAACATAGTATCTAGATGCTTGCAGAAATAAAACATATGGTAATGTATTTGTAAGATAGTGAGATAAATATTCTTTTAAATATGCTGAAAAATATGTCAGTTAATATATACTATTTATTAAATATATATAAATATTTATCAATTGAATATTAAAACATATACTTGTCAAGTATGTTTTCCCTTTGAAAAACGAATTCATAATGAGAAGTGCTTAGTAATCTTACCGGATGACTCAGAGGAACAAGTTTTCTGAGCAGAATGATAAGTGTGTGACTTCTGTTGACTTCAACAAGAGATGGATTTTCATTCTAAAAGTACAGCAGCAATAATGCATTGTTTCTGTAACTCACATTGAATAACATCATCAGTTAGTCATCCTTATGCTGGTACTCTTGATCATATCCGGAACTGAAGTGAGTATCCAGACAGACCAAAATGCTCTTTCCAAATATCCTGTCATTGAGGAAGATTTTTTCCCTATGTAACCAAGATTGTGGCTTCCAGTCAGTTCTGACTGATAGATTCCTTTTGCTGGGGATCAGCCAGTTTATCTTAATCTCTACCCACAAATAAAGAAGAAAGTGGCAAGACAAAAAGAGGTTGGAGAGGTGATTATTTGCCAGTTTGCCACTGCAGTGGGGAAGTTTTTGTCTATGGGATACTGACTGTCAGTGTGACTTGAAGACGAAGCTCAAGTTAATGATTCTATCCTTGGTCCCTGTATAAGCTGTTTAGAAATAAACGACTCTTCCTTTTCACTCAAAACAAGGTAAGTAAATATGTCCTCTGTTTATGATTTCCTAAAGCTGAATGTAAAAAAAGTGCTTGACAGATTGTCCTGTCCCACCTCAAAATAACAGCCTGAAAGAGAGAACCCCCCCCCCCAGATCCTCTTTCTTTCTGGGCAGGAGAGATACAAATAAGAAACACATCAGGCTTTAGTGAATTCACTCAATTTACATTTCTGAAATGGAGTTATCTATATCTGAAATGGTCATCTATACTTTCTCAGTAATTAATAGGAGAATAATGTCTACTATCTATCTCTAAGATACCTACATGTTCAACAGTAGCCAGATGTACAATTTTTCTTTATTCACTGGTTTCTGACACTTTTCATGGATGAGACAAATAATGGCAATGAAGTGATCAGGAAGTAATCAATAAAACTGCTATATACATCACAGTTAGTTGAATACCTTGGGCCAGTGGGAACAAGAGGAAAGTCCACTAGGAAATATATACATTTCATATTTCAGTTTTTAAGCTGTAGAAAAAAGAAAAAGAAAACAAAAAAGAAAAAAAGAAAGAATAAGAGAAGGAAAAAGCAAAAGCAAAAGGAAAGAGAAGAGAAGAGAAGAGAAGAGAAGAGAAGAGAAGAGAAGAGAAGAGAAGAGAAGAGAAGAGAAGAGAAGAGAAGAGAAGAGAAGAGAAGAGAAGAGAAGAGAAGAGAAGAGAAGAGAAGAGAAGAGAAGAGAAGAGAAGAGAAGAGAAGAGAAGAGAGAGAGAACAAGCTGAAATTAATCAAAGATTAAAAACATTACTATGAAAAGTATTTCATCCACTTTATGTAGTAGGGAATGTTCAGGTAGAAACATCATCCGCCACAGTAATTGGTGCAGACAGCTTCAACAAGACACCTAGAAGATTTTTTTACTTATTTCATTCATTCTGCCACTGTTTTAATAAGGAGGGAAAAAGATGCCCATGCAAATCATGACTTACTTTCTACTACTAGGCATGAAAGAGACTTTTCTGCATCCATTTGCTTTTAGGTAATAGACTCCACACAGAAACAGAAGGTGCTAGAAAATATCCCTAAGAAGAAGGAAAAAAGAAATTTTTTAGTCCTCAGAATTTTCAGTCTTTGAGCATCGTGTTCAATTATCAGCAGAAGGAATACTGGCTGCCTCTCACTCTTGGTGCATTAGGAAGAAGAAAAAAACAACTACAAAGGTAGTAGAGGAGTTTGTAAGAAGGTTGTGGTATGCACCGATTGTCAGGGATGCAGGCTGCTGACAAAAGCTAGAACAACTTTTTTACTGTTTCCTTTCGGCATAAGTTCAGAAACACCTGTTAAAGCATAGAAAAGATTCTGCTCATACATCAGAGGAGAATTTGCTATTTACAAATACAAAAAAAAAAATTGTCTTATTTCATATGTTTTGTTTTCAGTTATTATTTAATTAATTTAGTCCTCTGCTTCCTATACAGTTCAAGGCAGTCTTCTCTCCCAGAAAGACAACAGGAATTTTAGTTAAATTATAGTCAATTCCAGTACTTGAATCACTCCATTTTCCCCACCATCCTTTTATTTTGATTCAGCTTTTACAGAAACTCTTAATGCGATATAAAACAAACGATTCTGGATTGTCATTTGACTGTGTACAGAACTCCAAATTATTATTAAACTTAATTGTATCACCAGATGGAATTAGCTTCCTAGAACTTAGATTATAATTATACCACCATTCAGAATTTTAAAAATTATGAAAATTGAACGCAAAGGTATTGTTTCTGTTCAGCATTCAATTTTGAATCCCATTATCATTACAGTTAATTTTCAAATATAATTGAATAAGCTCCTGTCAAAGAAAGATTCATGTTTAAAGCCATTAGGAATTTGAAAAATATGTCCATAGTCAATAAAATTTAGTAATTGATTTTACTTTTATGTCACTTGAAATATATACTTAAAGACAAACTTGACAAACTGGGGGAAGAAAACAAATGCTTCCTGTCTGGAATTACATGTTCCTGTCAAGAAGTTACTGAATTAATTACATACCCTTTTAAAAGTAATCATGGAAATGCTGATAAAACTCCAATAAACCATGTGCAAAGCCTAAACTAATGGTGTTGCAATTCTCTGGGACAGGCTTTGCTCTCTTGCAGGTCATGGTTAGTTGATAGTTGCAGGTGCCACATACAGAGCAGTGTGGCTCAGTAACCACAAGATCCCTATCACAGAGCCATGAAAGCTTCATGACACTGTTTGTTCTGCAAACATGGAGCAATCAGCAAAGTCAGCAGTCATGTAAGAGATGTTAAAAATGAGGAATGCACAGAGATGGCTGAGAGTATCTATTGCTATCTGACATGAAAGATACTCATTTCCCACTCTGCATCCAACTGTTTTTAGGTGCTAGACTACACACTGGAACAGGAGGCTGCAGGAGATATCCCTAACAAGGAAAAAACAGAGGAGAAAGCATGTCCAAAGGAGAGGGTTATGAAGGTGCTATTTCCAGCCATAGTCTA
Organism: Gallus gallus; assembly: GCF_016699485.2. Classification (NCBI taxonomy): domain Eukaryota; kingdom Metazoa; phylum Chordata; class Aves; order Galliformes; family Phasianidae; genus Gallus; species Gallus gallus. The sequence goes on along the minus strand of NC_052533.1, from coordinate 101,120,242 downwards.
AATGGATAACAGCAAGATCAGATTGCATTTGCCAAGACAAGAAAAGTCCATTTCCCTAATTGAAATGTGAGCTGGCAGAGAGCACACAAATTTGACTTGTGTGGATGGCTAGAAAAGAGAGTATTTGAGGCTATGGTTACACTGCAGACACTAGTAGAGCAGTGCAATTTAGTTTATTGGAAAGGTACATTACAGTTTAAACTATCCATGCTTCAACCAGCCCTCTGAAGTGCAAGTGGCACCTTGCCATGTCAGCATGCGTGAGCTACCCAAGTATTTCCTTGTATTTGCTTTACATGATGCACTGCAATTGGAGTTAGCCACTGTGAGGGGAGAATTTTCATCTCCTTCTTGGGCTAGGGGAGTAAAAATAAAATCGAGATAATGTTCTGCCACTGGTATTTTCTGAATCTGCTTCTTTCTCTTCTGTGGTGCCAAGAGAGGGGATTCTGCTACATCTGTACTTCAAGCCATCTGCTTAGCAAATTAAAGGGTAAGTGGAAGAGCTGCTGATAACAAGCAAGTGGGTATCTTCAAGGGAAGCTTTTTCTTTTCTTTTTTCTTTTTTTTTTCCTTTTTCAGTACAGTAGCATGTATTAGAAAAAGCAAATTACAAAGATGTTTGTACTCCTGTGGTCATAGGTTGTATCTGTGGAAAGACAGGGAGTACGGCATCTTTTATGGTGCTTCTCTGTAAGATAATTGTGCAAGCCGTGACAAGTCCAAGGGCTTACTCGCAGTCACTTTACATTCCTGGAAGAAACTCAAGAGGATGGGGAAGAGAAAGTTAAGGGCCTGGCAGTTTCATGAATCTTCTGCTTCATTCACAGGAGAGAATGCTGTCAGGTGACTGTAGTGATTGTTACAAACTTGTTTATAGGTTGCTTAAAACTATTCCATCCCTCAAACCAGTATTGCTCTAGTTGTGAGATGGCAAGTATGTATGATTCTAATTTTCTGCTATCAGAATGCAAACATGGTAGTAAACACTGGAAAATATGCAGACTTGCACACTTTTAAATCAGGCAAAGCTGTATGTATGAAAAATTGGTGCAGAGCCAGAAGGATTAACAGTGTTTTGTGGAAAGGACAGGAGTCATATGAGTGGGTACAGAAGAGAGCTGGTCAAACAGCCCCTACTACTTTGCTGTGTCTCTGTCAGAGTGGTCCCAGAGAAAGGGTTGCAGCAGGCTTGCTTCTGAAATTTTCACCTGTTAAACAGAGCCCCTTGACCACCTAGGTGAGAACTGAGTAAGCAACCAACTCTATGGACATTGTGGAGTACAGAATCTTTTGTAGTCCCTCTGTTCACATACTTTTAAAGGTGACTTGGATTCCCTCTCATTACTCACACCCAGCTCTGATACTTTGCACTTCATTGTGGCTTTGTGCTATGCCTCAGGATACAGTAATGTTAAAGTATTTCTTTGTCCCTGCACCATTCACTGCTCATGCCTTATTATACTTCCTTCAGACTTCTGAGGTCAATAAAATATCTTCACAACTGTGTCAAAAAAATGAAATTCATTTATTCATCACTGTGACACATGGCTTAAGTCACATATCCTTACTCCTATTTTTTTTTGTAGGATCATATCCAGAGGAAGGTAGTATAACCAGGATCCCAGCTCAACATCCCATTCAAGAGTAAAGGATTGCAGACTTGGCTTTCCGTAACTTTCTTCTTTATGATACTTTATATAAGCAAGCTGCTTGTATGTGTGTTTTCACTCCTCTGCTGTCTCCTGTGTGCTCTTAATTTTTTCTTATCTGTGGGTAAAAAATCTCTTTTAGAATTTTACACATCAACTGGGCTGTCTTGCTGGGCCAATGTGCTGCTGAGATGCCCAGACTGAAGCACTGGAAGGCCTTAAGGTAGTTGATGCATACAGCTGGTGCATTTTTTTGGTCTGCTATTAATGAGGTACTACTGAAAAATTTGGAAGCGTGGCCTAGTGGGTCATCTAACATAGTGATGTTAGATAAGTGATGGTAAGATATAAATACAATATATCATGATATGTAAGACCAAGTGCCAAATTTTGCATATTTGAATCCCTGCTTAAAGGTAATAGCTAAGCTGTAGCATTGTCTAATTTGCAGCACTGCTATTCCAGATCAGAGCGGGTAAGTTGCAGAGACTACAAAAGAGAATGACTTAAAATCATGGGAGTTTCTAAAGGAAAAGTCCCAAAAAGTTGATCTACTTTAGAATAAAACTAAGATTGGACACAGTAATATCCTTCAAATCCACAAAAAAGTCTGCTGTAAGAAAAGGAAACGATCTGTTTTGCATTGTCCACAGGGAACAGAATAAGAAGCAATGGGCTTAAGTGAAAAGAAGTACAGTTCTAATTTAAAAAAAGGACAGTTAAGCTCTGTGATAAGTTAAGGCATCTGGAATACTCTACTATATAATTCTAATATTATATGGGGACATTTAAATGTGTATTTTAAAGTCAAGCAGAAATATAAAGTCACAATTGTATTCATTTTCATTATTATCACTCTGTTTTACTCCCCAAAAAGTTTTTGTGCTGTGAACTTCTAAACTATATGAATGAATAATTCCGGTGAGGAAGAAGGAGCTTCTGGATTTATTTATTGGGGTTTTGTTGTGTTTTTTTTTTTTAAAGTTTTACAAAGGAAGACTGTATATATAAACAAGAGTTGAATCTGCATGTGAGTTAAGGGGTAAGAACTGGTAAGTCTCCCTCAGTATTTCAGAAATACTCAAACTAGTTAGTTACAGGTAGAAGCCTTCTTTCTAGGGTATGCTGCCCAGTCTAGAGGGGACAGTTTTAACTTTATGAATAATCACTTTTTTAAACTTAAAATAAATGTCTCACGGAAATTGTAACTGTTAGTCTGACTTAACAAAGAGTATGATAGTTGACTAAGTTGTTGTCAGGAAGATGCGTGAAAGAGGAAATGCTGCTAACATCTTCTGGAAAGATTACCAACTTCTTAAAAAGAAGTAAAACACATCAAGGAATAAATATTTCCATATTATGACACTTTTTCTGTGAGAAATATGCATATTTTTCCCCAGGAGTGCACAGTGATTAACTGTAAAATGTTGTACTACCTGAAAATGTCAAAGTGGCACAAAAATTATTAAAGAGGGCTCAGCCAAAAGGCTTGCCCATGAATATTTAATAACACAGTAATAGGGTTCTGTATTTCCACCAACTTAAATGAGTGAAGCTTTGGAAAGTTAGCTTTGAACTTGGGAACCTCCTATCTCACAAATAAGTGTACTGCAGCATGCCTTGGATTCAGTTTAATATTAAAGGATGGCCTGTGTGTGTGTAAGGACATTTTGTATAGATAGTTTTTCTATACTTTGGACTCTATCACCTATTTGTTAGAGGATTAATTGCTTGTAGTTACAGCTCCTCACTGCCAAGATTTACAATCTAGGCAATAACTACTTACTCTGCAGAACTTGCTACTTCCTCTCTTATTATACCCCTGATTTCAGTGGAAGTTTAGTTCCAGTATTCATTAATAAGCCTTATTCAAAGCCTAAGTAAGAAACACACTCACACACTCACACACACACACAAAGTATGTGTATTTCATGAAAAGGGACTTGGAAAACATACCAAACCTACTACTTTATATGTTTATTTGTTTGTTTATTTGTTTTGAAGCTTACTGCACAAGCCCTTAACATGTTCTTCTCTCAAGAGTGAAAGATGGAAATTGCCAGTGAATGCTTCATGGCTGAAACTGAGACTTTCTTAACAGAAGCAAACCAGTGCCTTCTCATCTAGGATTCATTGTCAGCGTCTTTGTGACCTCATGTCTCAAGAATGGCACTGTACCTGTGATACAATTCTTCTAAACATCAGGAGTATACTTAACCCTCTCTACTGCTGTATTTTTTATTGTGGACACAGGAAGCACTATTTCTCCTTGAGCACAGGAATAAATTTATCTAAACTACTTTTATATTTGAGCAATACCAAATAAATAGAAGTTGCAGCTTGTGGCTGTCCAGTGTTTAAGAAAATCCACCTGCTATGAACAGTTTTTGGATCTAAATGGTGTTGAGTGAATTAAAACTTTTAATCCTGTAAATTTACGATTTATTAGTGCAAGCAAATATTTTGCAAACTTATTCTAGAGTGGTTTATTATTATTATTATTTTAATCTTCTTAACCCTGAAGGTTAGTATTTATAGATAAAACCAATGCAGCAGGAGCTACAAGACAAGTACAAAATTACTGCGATGAAAGCAGCAGCAGATGAGTGTTCACGTATCGGTTTTCAGTGATATTCAGTAGAGTATATGTTCCTGATAAAGATGACTACTTAAAGCAGCAGTTAAGGAAACTAATTATACTCACATTTAAGAAATTCTGGGGTTTGCCTTTCTGCTAATAAAGAGATTCTTCAGCACAACGAACTGGAGAACTCTGTGTTAAGGCAAACCTGTCTGTTGCATGAAGTAAAACAATAACCTGTAACAGATGCGGGAGGCAAGAAAGTTATATATGATTTAATAGGATCCAGTAAAATAAATATAAAAACAAATAAATAAAGAAATGAAGATCTGTGGCCAGAAGACATATTTTACAGTAGGAGTTAAATGAAAAATGAGATTTGTCTTAATTTCTTGTTTAGATCTTGTGACAAAAATAAATAAAACTTTGTTTTGGAAGTAATTGGAAAGTGGGGACAGAAAGGGGATGTGGCTTTCTGCCAAGAAGAATATTTATATCATTTCCTAATCGAATGCTGAAACTCCAGTGGTTTTCCTAGCACAGTACCACTCTCCATTGATAGCATCTGCGTCAACGGGAGGAAGGCTCTCTTCACTAATCATTACATGTAAATGGTGTCAGTGTTCTGCTTGAGTAGAAGACGAGGGGGAAAGAAAATAATGAGAATTAAACTTCTAGTTTCTTCATATTTGTTGCCATTAGAAGACTTGATGGTAAAGTCCAGCCTGAAAACAAACTTGAGTATGGGCTGAAGGGGTTACAGTTGGACACATGAAAGCTAACTGCATTGAGATCCACAGATGGATCCTGAATTCTGTCAAGAGTGCAGCTGTGACAGTAAATCTCACTCCCATTGATGTTTTTCTGTTCACATTGCAGAGAAATCTTTGATAATGTGAATGGGATGCTTTTTGGATGAAAGTAAATAGGATATGCATTGAAAAACTCTCCCTCAAATGTTGTAATTGTATTATCATTCTGTACAGGGAAGCAGCAATGGGCAGGACTGCCACTCACCATCTCAGCTGTCCAGGGCCCCATCCAACCTGGTCTTGAGCACCTGCAGGGATGGGACACCACAGCTTCTCTGGGCAGCTGTGCCAGCACCTCATAAGCCTGTGAATAAAAGATTTCCTCCTAATATCTAATGGAAATCTCTCCTCTTTTACTTTAAAACCATTCCCCCTTGTCCTATCACTACCAAATGGTATAAAACATCAGTCTCCCTCCTGTTTATAAGCTCTTTTTAAGTACTGGAAGGCCACAAGGAGGACCCTTATATAAATGAATGCCTTGGATGATGCAATTTCCTGGCATGTATCATTTAATACTACACTTTACGTGTAACTATAAACCATATACATGTTTAAAGTTATTTCACATGGTTATGATTCTGATTCTTCAAAACAAATGCCTGCATTCCATCTAGAAATATCAGACACTTGAGGAGCAAATTATTTTTCATACCAGAGACTTGAGACTGCATGGAAACATTAGCAGGTCACATTGAACAGTCTAATAATATTTAGATTTTGTAAAAGGAAACATTAGGGTTTTTCTTTTTTTTCTTTTCTCAGAAGAATTTCTGCTTTGTGGTTTGACTTACAATGATAATGCTTGAAATAATTTTATGTTCATTTTGTAATATTCCTGTAAATAATCATGAAGAAATTATATCTAAGACTCTCTGGATATTATATTTATATAATATATATTATTATATTTATATAAAAATTTATATTTCATATTTATATTTATATTATATTTATTTTTATCCAAATATATATTTGGATATTATGAAATCTATAAATTTTTGGCAGCTTTCAGCTGTTAACACAAAGAAGTTAAAAAAAATGACCAAAGCAAATAATTCTAACAATGTACATTGTTCTATTACATTATCATTGCTGTGAGATTAGAATTAAATTACATTAAAATGCTCAAATTCTCAGATTAAAATCTAAAGATTTTATTTTTTATATTTTCCACTCAAGTAATTATCCTTGTGGTCTCCCTGCCTCAGACAAACCACCATTATCCTCAGCACTTAAATGCAAGGAAAGTGCAGAACTAAATTCTGGCAATTACAAATGGGCTCCCATCTTTAGTAGCTACAAAGATACCAGACAGTTTGGCTCATAGAAAACATAACGTTAATGGCAAAGCACTATATCATTATAATGCAAACCCCATTAAGCATAAAACATCCTTGCAATATCCAAATTAATAGAGTAAATAGCTCAGTCTAGACTTTTCCACTCTCCTGTAATGGATCTATCTCCAGAACCTCACAGACTAAGTCCTCATTGCCCATGTGTCAACCTATTTCCCAAGTGTCATAGATGCAAGCTGAGTTTTACTGCTCACATTTCCCATGCCTAATCTAATCTAAATGTAAATCTAATCTAAATAGTTGCATGACAAATGTTTAGGTTTAGATTTTCATCACTATTCAGGTACACATTATTTGCACGTAGAAGGTACCAAATTGGGTTATGTGTCCCGCAGAGGCTTTTCCTAGTGTATTCCTGAGTTACTTGTCCATTTTTTTAAATTATTATTATTTTTTTTTACATAGGGGCATATTGGGATAATAAGTCATGGCCAAAAAAAAAAAAAAAAATCCTACACATGAATGGAGATCCTTTGGAATATTTCACCTTTTAAGGGTTTTCATGTTTCTCTAAATCAGCTGTATGTATGAGTGGGACTGGCTCTGTATCCATAAATGGGGTAAAAGAACAAAGCTAGGCTACAGTGCAGAAGCACTTCCAAAACAGTATGTTTGTCAAGGGGCATACGTGGTTTGAAGATCTAGTATATATGAAGTGAATTATAAAGCTCTCATTCTGTATTGAAACATTTTCCATAAGACTGAGGATGATACAGTAGCATCAACATTAAAATGAGGTATATATTTCTTCCAACAGGTACCTGCATGAAGTAACTTTATGTTACTTCAGATTTGGACTTGGCTTTCTCCTGGCTGGATTTTCTCTTTCTCTCAAAATTTATCTTCCCAATAGTTACGCATTTGAAGCATACTGGATATCATTTCAAGAAAGTCTTTATATGAAACTACTTTGGAATGAATGCAATCCTAGCTTTTCTCTGTAGCTCACTTGCTACAAAATGGGACACTCTTCTGGTACTTACCAGTAATGTAACTTTTCAAACAGTGAGGAGACCATCTTGACCCTTAGCTTAAACGTTGAATCATGAGCATAAAATTCATGTGAAAAGGACAGCATTGAGCTTTTCCACCAGAACATCACTGAAAGATGGTGCAATCTTTCTATTTTATAACAATGCCCTTGAAAAACTACTGCTCTATGTTTGGCAAAGGTGCACAATGTGGCTTAGTGTTCTGTCAAGTATCTTCCTTTTTTTCTGAGATACAAAAGAGGAAGCGACAGATGAGATTAAATGATATAGGGTAAAAACATATGCTCTTCTGTAGTCTAAGGAAGACTATGCAAAGTTCATACATTGCATAAGTTTTCTTTAAACCAAAATGCTTAATGTAGATTCTGTGGGTGGAATTTATTTCACTAACTGACTAAAAGCTAAACGTCTTGACTTCCTCTGTAGTCAGTAGTGAAAAGCAGGCACCTTTGCAAGTGTGACTCATTTTGCCTAAGTGTCTAGAAAAGTAGGATAAACTGTCCCCTGAAGATTCTCAGCTCTCAATGTTGACTTCAGAGGAAGGCTAGTAGTTCAGTTGATTAAATTCAGGTGACTTAAACAAAGTGAGATAGATCAAAGGCCAGAGATGTCCAAATCATTTTAAAGTTAGCAGCATGCAGGCCCTCATAGTGCTTGAATAAATGGACACATATTTAATGCTATATTGTCTAAATTAGGAATCTGGTGGCATGAAAATTCACTAGAAACAAGCAAAATGGAAAGCCACTCCCATGGCTATAGCTAGAAGGACAAGGCCAGTCAAGGAAAATGTTAATGTGACCTATCTTGCTGCAGTGAGCAGAGGCATTCAGAGTTAATGTAGGCTCAGCTCTGTCTTCTCTTTCCTAGATTTAGAGCAAGCCTTTTTTCTCAGTATTGAGGGATCTCCCTCAGTTGATTATTACTCACCAAACAAACCTGCCTCCTTGGGAGAAGTAGGCTGAGACATGCACTGTAGGGTGCATGCTTTAATCTGATGGTAGGAATATTCACTTTGAAAATTTTCTCATTTTTTAAGAGTTATTTTCAATGTATTTGTTTTTCTTCTGGATAAGTTTCAGAGTGCTTTCTAAGCTTTGCTACAGTCATCCTTTTTTTTTTTTTTTTTTTCAATGGAGTCTGAATGTTAATTAACCCATTGACATGGAGTACATTAAACAGCATCAGAAGTAGAAGACACTTCTGGCTGGAACTTATTTCTAAGGAAAGGGCTGCAAATCCTGAAGATTAACAAACAATAGGTTTGGTACATACAGAAGAATATAATTAGGAAGACAATGGATCCTTTCTAAGAAAATACCATAAAACTCCTGAGTAGCAGAATACAACACGTTTAGGTGTCAGCAGCCCCAAATTAAAACTTGCCAATCAAAAATTTTCACAGCAAGCTCATAGCTGCACAGAAATGGATATTTATATCAAGCTATGAAGCATTTTGACAGGTTTTATTGTTAAGATTTGCATAACCTTTCTTCACCTTTGAGTCTGCAGCATGTTTGAAAATATTTTCATAATAATTAGCAGCTTTATGTGCCCCAAATTATGCCCTAATTCTAATTAGAAGTGTCATTAGAGAATCCAAATCTGCTAAATTATCTTTTGAGTTGATTAACTTTCCCTTTCATATACCTGAGTTAAAGTGGGAATCTAATTATCTTCACTTTCCTGATTCAAAGGTCTGAAATATTATATGTTTTTAAATTACTCACCAGGGACTGTGCACAGTGATGGTGCTGAATGGCATATTTCACAACTGTTATACTTGCTGTATAAATTATTATTAAACTGTATTCCCTGGAGTGGATGTAGTGACATCTGGGGTTGCTTCAGGCATTTGGAGTTCCATGCCTGTTACCAAATCACTATGGTTTCAGCCAGCTACAGTAATGCCATCTGTAAATTAATAAATGTCACCCTTCTGTGCTACTTCCTTTCAGTTCACATTCATATCATGGCTTTCATAGTTTGATCTGCTTGCTGTAGAAAATTGTATCAATACATAAAAAATTCATCGTTTTTCATTCAGATTGGATTTTTTTTTTAAACATACAAATGCCATAGTAAGAGGTTAAATTCTGTTCCCAAAAATATGCAGTTGCAGAGAATTATTTTGTTTATTTTTATTATTATATGAGAATCTTCTCATCTATGTCAAAGCGAGTTGTAAGCTGCTGGTTACCCAGTGATTGATTCACAGATAGTGTTACCTTCCTCAAAATAAAAAAAAATGCGAACTTTTGATAGGAATGAGGACTTTGCAAGTGCTATTCTTAGCAAAAGGAAAATTTTTAGAGGAGAAATGATCAAAATTTTCTTTGTGTAAATCCGACTGAAGGGAAATCCTGCTTCAAATTTTGGAGAAATGTGTTCTTTTAAAGAATGCATATTGGCATGCATTTTAATGAAATTTTAACAGTATGTAGCTACATATTTAAAGCACAATTTTAGCAAAGTGAAAATAAAATTCAGTCCTAGAATATATCATAAAACAGGCTTGGAGACACAAAGCAACACCTACCCCTGTGCAGAAGCCTGAGGTCATGCACTCAGTCTCTCTATACGCTTTCTCTATACTGACACCTTCACTAAGGCAAACAATATTCTGTGCTGGAAGTTGCCTTATGTCCACATTATGTGACAGGGCTGAATTACAGAATCATAGAATCACAGAATCATTAAGGTCAGAAAAGATCTCTAAGATCATTTAGTCCTACCATACCACCAATACTGCCCACTAAGCCATATTCCTTAGTACCAGATCTACATGTTTCTTGTACATCTCTGGGGGCAGAGAGTCTACCACTTCCCTGGGCAGCCTGTGCCAGTGCCTCACCACTCTTTCTGAGAAGAAATTTCTCCTAATATCCAACCTGAACCTCCCCTGGTACAACTTCAAGCCATTACCTCTCGTCCTATCACTAGTTACCTGTGAGAAGAGGCCTACCTACCCCCACCTCACCACAACCTCCTTTCAAGGAGTTGTATGGAGTGATGAGGTCTCCTCTGAGCCTCCTCTTTTCCAGACTGAACAACCCCAGTTCCCTTAGCCACTCCTCATAAAACTTGTGCTCCAATCCCCTCATCAGCTTCTTTCCCCTTCTGTAGACATGCTTCAGGGCCTCAATGTCTTTCTTGTAGTAAGGGGCCCAAAACTCAATACAATATTCAAGATGCTGCCTCATCAGAGCTAAGTACAAGGGGATGATCACTTCCCTGCTCCTGCTGACTGCACTATTTCAGATACAAGCCAGGATGCCACTGGCCTTCTTGTCTACCTGGATACACTGCTGGCTCATGTTCAGTCAAGCACCAAAAAACTTCACCAGATCCTTTTCCTCTGTATAGTCTTCCAGCCACTGTGCCCCAAGCCTGTGTTGCATGGGGTTGTTGTGACCAAAGTTCAGCAGCTGGCACTTGGTCTTGTTGAACTTCATCCATTCACCTCAATCCAGTGATCCAGCCTGTCTAGATCCCTCTGTAGGGCCTTCTTGCCCTCAGGGAGATCAACACTTCCTCCCAAGTTGGTGTCATCTGCAAAGTTACTGAGGGTATACTCAATGCCCTTGTCCAAATAATCAATAAAGATACTGAACAGGGAGGGTCCCAGTACAGGCCCCTGGGGAACACCTTTTGTAACCATTCACCAGCTGGATTTAACTCCATTTATGACCACTCTCTGGGCCCAGCCCTCCAGCCAGTTCTTTACTCAGCAAAGAGTGTACTTGTCCAGGCCACAGGCTGCCAGCTTCCCCAGGAGAATACAGGAGAGACAGTGGGAGAGACAGTGTCAAAGGGTTTGCTAAAATCTTGGTAGACTATGTCACTAGCCTTTTCCTCACCCACCAGTCTGGTCACCCGGTCATAGAAGGAAAGGAGTTTGGTCAAGTAGGACCTGGCATTCAAGAACCCATGCTGTCTGGGCCTGATCCCCTGTTTGTCCTGCACCTGCCATGTGATTTCATTCAAGATGATCTGCTTCATAACCTTCTCTGGCACTGAGGTCAGTCTGACAGGCTCATAGATCTCTGGATCCTCCTTATGACCCTTCTTGTAGATGGGAGTAACATTGGCAAGCCTCCAATCATCTGGGATCTCTCTGGTTGACCAGAACCATTGGTAGATGGTGGAAGATGTATTGGCAATCACATCCACCAGCTTCCTCCGCATCCTGGGATGGATGCCATCTGGCTTCATGGACTTGTGACAGTCTACATGGACTAGTAGGCCTCTAAGTGTCTCCAACTGAATCATGAGGGATTTTTTCTGCTTCCCATCCCAGACTTCCTGGTCTGGGGATAGAGTACCCTGAGGATAACTGGTCTGACTATTAAATACAGATATAAAGAAAGCACTGAGAACCTCTGCCTTTTCCGTATCCTCAATGATCACATTCTCTTCCATACCCAGTAAAGGATGTAGATTTTCCTTAGTTTTCCTCTTACTGTTAATACATTTGTAAAAAAGAATATTTGCTTCTTTTACTACAGTGGGCAGGTTGTATGATTCAAATGAGGATTCCTGCATTCCTGCCACTTGTGCTGCTCATGAAACAGGGAGGTGGAGGAGCCACAAACGGAGTGAGGTCACACCTGGAAAGATGTAGAGAGGAACATATTACTTTAATTTTTGGCTTTGTTTCTCATTATCCACATCTACTTCAACTGGCAATAAATTAATTTAGTTAACCCCAAGTCAAGTCTGGTTTGCTGGTGGGAATAATTGGTGAGTAATCTCCCTGGTTTTGTCTCAACCCACAAGCTGTTTCGTCCTACTGAAGAGGGGGAAGTGAGAGGCTGGGTGAGCATCAGTCTGCTAGCCAGGCCCAGACAGTGACATTTCATAGCATGTATCCTCATATTGTATTCCTGATGATCATGCAGGGAATTATGTCATTCCCTTTACTCCCTATGACTTATTAATCAGCATTTTTGTGTTATACTTTGACTACTTGTGGACAGGTGTTTGCTTCTTCTTTGCTTCTATAACTAAATATATAGACCTTTGTTAGAAAATTTAAATACTTTTCCTCCTATATAAATAGTATATTTCCCTTGCCATCAATGTATGTTAAATACTAAATATGCTATGAGGAGATAATATAATTGGAACATTAATTGGAACTGAAATAGTAAGGCTTCACTGAGAACCATTATGGATTGTGAAACAAATCTTGTTCCCAGAGTGAAGAGCTCCAAAAAAATGAAATATCTGTCATGCATGAAGATCACCAGGATTTTGGGAAACCAAGCAAGCAAGCAAGTAAAATAGTTTCCTGGCACAAAAACAAACCAATGTAGTGTGAAAGTCTTTAACACCTTGTGCCCTGTTCTGAAAAGTAATGTGCATCACTATTAAAATGAGACTTGAAATCATGTTTTACATTTGTGGTCCCTAGCTCTTCAGTTGCCTAAGCACTTAGTTTGGTAAGATTTAAGAAAAGATTTATAAGGGAATACGGTGAATTTTAGAGCCATTTTCCTATATACGTCAAATGGAGTGGAAGAAAATATGGAAAAGTTAACAGAGGTATAGATTAGCTGAAAATCAATCCCATTTAAAATCAGTTTAATTGTTATGCTAAAATGAAAGACAATTTATAACTAAGTTTTATCTCCCCATAATTCAGTTCTAGACATTTTGAATAATTGCTGTCTGACTCTGTGGAAAATTTTAATTCACACTGTTAGCAGTGAAACCTTCCTCTTTCATCACTCCTGATGACACTACCCAGAGCATGTCATGAACACAGAGATAGTGACTGATTCCTATTTTATAGATTTTGAACTCTGATTCCAAGAAAAATGAAATCAAATTAGTTTAAAAAGTAACAAAAAGAGGAAGAGGGAAATGAGAGAAAAATGTTCAATCATTCAGTTACAAAAATTAGCCTAAGATAGCTTGATGGTTCATATATATATATATATATATATATATATAGCATGAACATCTTTGTTACAACTGCAAAAACAATATCACTTATATATATCACCATAGCATATGGGATATATTTACAGCTGTTTCCAAATATTGGAGAACGTTTGTACAGAAGTCATTTTACATGTTTACGATCTAACTGTGCCTTCATTATTTGAATTCTATTTTTATCCTGAGAATTTAATTCTGAGAATGATGAAAATCTAATCTTTCAAAACTGAATAGTCTTACATTAAGAAAAAGGCAACTTGACTCTTTGGTAGCAATGACAGTATGTAATGACAGAGTAATCTGTTCATGATGATTGGTAGCAATGACAGTATGCAATGACAGAGTAATCTGTTCATGATGATTCAGACATTAAAAAATAAAAAGACATTGTCTGTAGAAATATGACATAGGCCCATAGGCCAAGGTCCATGACATTGCTGAGATCAAGGTATTCTTCACCAAGGAGAGATACAGAGCAGAATCAGATCAGCTGTGAGATTTTTATGGAGAGCTAAGTGTACTTTAACACATCTGTTAGAATCCCTTTGGAATCAATAAGGTGGAGATTATTATCATGTTCCATGTCTATGAGCACTTAGTAGACAGTAGAAACAGAATAATGAGTGGAGTCTATTATGCAAAGCCTTGTCTTTATATCAAATATTATTTGATACTTGAGTGTCACTGGTCTAAAATTTTGCTGGGTTATATTGCAGGGCAGCATCCCAAATACATGTGTTTTAAAACTAACCAAAGGAAAAGTATGCGATTATTGGAATTCCCCTACCTTGTCAAAATGACTTGTGCTACAGAACTGGGGAAGGTGCCTAAGAAGTGCAGAGAGGAACCATTGTAGTCTAATAAGTTTCTGCGTATTCAAAACATCATACCTCTTCAACTAGACTTGTCTTCAAGGATTTACCAGCACCACTGCTGTGACTTTAATTTCTCAGTCATAAAGTGTGTTCCAATTAAGATGAGAATAGGGAAAAGAGGTCATCACATCCTTTTGTTTCCTCAATATCATCTGAATTTTCAGGCTATTATTCCCGTAATATCTTTTCTATTATGCCACTTTCCATTCTGTTTTCTCCTTTTCTGCTGAATACAAAGATACAAAAACAACTCTGATTGAAGAAGCATTCCAGCCAAGAAATACCAGAAGCTGTTATAAAAGAAAAAGTAAAATTATATGCTTTTGTATTTCTCCCTTGTCAGCCTCTACTCTGGTCTACCCTAAGCCAAACGTAGACAGTTACTCTTATGATTAGGCATGAATTCATGTTGTTTCACTATCCTCATCTATTTTGTCTTTGCTCTCAGAATCCACCTCTGCAAATCAGGACATCATCCCACAGCATTCTGCTTTGAGAAGTGAAAACAAGAATACTAAGCCTGGCCTGATTTTCTCCCTGCCAGTTTCAGCCAAAGTTTTATAGGTCCTCAAAATTACTTACTTTGCAAATAGATTCAGTATGCCTGCAGGAAACTATATTAGAGTTTCTGTTTGAAGTGACATAGGTATATGTTTCAGCATTCATTGAAACTAATGGAAATCCTTACAGTGAATTGATTCTGAATTATGTCTGTATTTTGCCTTTTCTCCATGTGCATACTCATCTGCCATATCCAGCCCATTCACCGTATCTTGTTTTTGCCTTTATTCATAATCCATTATCAGAGCACAGAGCTATCTTTCATAGCTCTGGAGATTAGGCTGGTGTGATTCATGAAGCAAACTGCAGGACCTAGCAGAAATCTGTAAGCAATCTGATATCAACAGGGACTCTGTATGTCATCTAGCTGTGATACCCTGCTTCATCTGCAGCACACAAGAGAAAACTGAATTTGAAAAAGCTCAAATTGAAAAGGTACTGTGCTGGAGGGGGTGAACAGAGAACTCTAAGGCAAGGACCAGAATGTATGCTGGGTTTGCTGGAGCAAAGCTTTATGGGCACTGTGGACAAAAAATGGTACTTAGAATGGAGTCAGCTCTAGTAGATCTGAATCAAAGGACCTTGAGATCAGTGGGATCCTTCCCATTTGATAAAACTGAATGCTGGCCCTATGTAGATAGGAAAGAGTAGTAGAGGGATGTTTTGTCATTCATTGTTCTTTTGTACTGTAATAATACATGCATCTACCAGGCATGTCAAACCCATGGAGAGAAATATCCTTCACTTCACTATCATACTTTATTAATGTCTTTTGCTATTTTGCTATTCACGTCACTGCTTTTTGGTGAACTAATATTATATCGTATTATATTAACTACCTTAATGAACAACTATTGTCAAGAATGAAGCACAGAGAGAGCAAAATTTCATTAAAAATCTCTGACAAACACCTTGCAAACTGCCATCAAACCAGACTGATGCATTGGTTTCACAAAAAACAGAATCAAAAATCCCTAGTTTTATTTTTGTACTTTCATTTTTATACGTTTTATTTTTTTATTCTTTTTTTAATGTTTTAATAAAAAATATAAAAAAATAAAATGTTTTTGATAATTATACACACTAAATATATTATATATTTTATATGCAGCCCAAGATGATTCCTCTTCAGTCAATGCAGCTCAGGCAAGCCAAAAAGTTGGACATCCATGATCTACACTAAGAGAATGTATGCAACTTCCTCAGAGTCTAAATATTTTCTATGTGAGTTATATCATTTCCAAGCATATAATAAGTGGAGTTGCTACTTTTTAAATTTAATAAAGAAAAAGTTTATTACCTACCTGATGTTCAGAAGAACAGTATGCTTTTTGGACAGCACTGCATTTTGTAAAATTGTTCCCTACGGTGGCATTTTTCAGCCTCAGGAGCAGATAAAGCCTGTGTGAAATTCCATTTGTAAGTTGTTTCTACACTTTTGTTCTCCTGAAGTTTATCCCTAAATAGTTATGGCCTCAGCAAAGAAATTGGATTTGCAAGCCAACTATTCAGCTGATGTATAGCCATTATACTTCCAGTGAAAATCAATGGTTTGACTGTAGTACAAATTAATAGGAACTAATCATTTCTGTCTTATTGTACGTACAGGTTTAACGCTGATCATGGGATGGAGTGCAACATACTCCAGCCAAAAAACATTGCAGCAAATACCTTTTCTTGTGTGTGGAATACAGCAGTTTGTGACTAGCCTATCCCAAAAGCAAATTACAAATCCCTTGAACTAGCCTAGCTGCCTTGGATAGTGCATTTGTGAGAGACAAAGGCCAGGATCACCCCACTCTCCACATCCACTCTCCTACAAGTACCTCTCCAGCCTTTCTGGCTGAGGGTTTTGGGGTGCAGAGCGTATATGTCAGAGATTCACAAAATCTGCTTCCCCTTTCACACCCTTCTCATATCCAGATGGCTGCAAAGGAGAATTTCTGTTTCCTTCCAACATCATGAGTGTACACTCTGTCCATAGATGGTCAAAGTAATAATAGAGAGAAATATATATCAATTTTTTGATAACTCTATATAATAGGGTATTTTTGAGGCTATATTTTCTAATATAATTTGTTCTTCCCATGATAAAAGAAAAATTAACTATTCAGTTAATAAAGAGAGCTCACAAGCCAGTGCTCAGGATAGCCATCTTCTACCATATATACTATCAGTAAGTGGTATCTTGCTTTATGCATAATCTATTAAATTTCAGAATAGTTAATATATAATGGTATACCATTTAAAAGTCAATTTATGATGAAAAAGCAATTGATTATGTAGATCTCTGGTGATATCTACACCTAAAGATAAAAGAAAAGCTACAATCATTTTTGCTGCCTCAAATGACATTTTGTCAGGGAAGATATGTTCTTGTTTGAGCTGTTTTCACAAAGTTTAGCTCTTTGAATTCCAGTGTTGGTTTATACCAGCCAATTTTTATTCATTGCATTGTTAGTTTATTGACTGTCTAACACATATTTTCAAAACATTTTTAAAGTAAAACATCTCCCAGCTTTTGGTAATGCTAAATTGACTCAAAGCTAGTCAAATGAAAAGAAATTCTCTCCTTTCCTTTAGTAGGGCTTTGATTTAATGCATGTCCAAGTGCATGTCATAATCATGTTTTTGTTGCAATTGGGCGTTAGATGAACTCCACAGAATTTCAGCAGAATGTGCAGGGTTCAAGGCTTAGGGAACATATAGATATTTGCCTCAGGGAATGTATTTTGAAAATGGCATAATTGAACAACTTTCTTAAACACCCCATTTTTCGGGGCAGCTTCCTGCCAGTCTGGTTGCAATTAATAGAATGGAACAACACACATATGTATGTATACCTAGCCTATCAGAAAGTCCCTAAAAGATAAGCAAACACTTTCTTGTCTACTAAAATAATTAAGCTAACATGAGGTAAGACAGATATAGAAACAAGAGTTAATAAGCTCCTGGATTCTATGCCACTTTACTACAACTCTTGTTATAGCCCCAAACCAATATCTCTGTCCAGTGCCTCATGCTCCACATAGTTACATCAGTTCATCTGGAGATAGTTTAGAGATCCATATCACACCATGGTAGACATATCTGAAGGGTTCATTTGCTGTCAACTGCTTTATTAAAAAGGAGAAGAAATAAGTGCTGCAGCCCGCGTTCTTCTAGCAGCAGGAAAGGAACAAAAAGGAGTCAGGCCTCGACACAACTTGTCACAATTTCTGAGTAATGATGAAAGCTGAGCAATGAATCTAACCCATGAATTCATCCACAGAACGGTGCCTTCTGAGTTTATCTCTTTCTGTCTCTGCAGAGGAAGAGAAGAGTGAAACCACTCTATGTTTCAGTAAAATGAAGCTTCCACAAGCAAGTCAATCCAAGAGGGCAAGAAGTTTGTGTGGCATACATTCCCTGAGGAGAATCATAGAATCATAGAATTGCTAAGGTTGGAAAAGACCCACAGGATCATCCAGTCCAACCATTTGCCCTTCACCAATGGTTCTCACTAAACCACGTCCTTCAACACAGCATCCAAACGCTCTTTGAACACCACCAAGCTCGGTGACTCCACCACCTCTCTGGGCAGCCCCTTCCAGTGCCTGACCACCCTTTCAGAGCAGTAGTATTTCCTAACGTCCAGCCTGAATCTTCCCTGGTACAGCTTGAAGCCATTCCCTCTAGTCCTATCACTCATCACATGAGAGAAGAGGCTGACCCCCAGCTCACTGCAACCTCCCTTCAGGTAGTTATAGAGAGCAATAAGGTCTCCCCTGAGCCTCCTCTTCTCTAGACTGAACAATCCCAGCTCTCTCAGCCGCTCCTCATAAGGAATAAAATAAGTAAGAAAGCTGAACCAGAAAGATATGTGATGAATCAAGATGTTCAGTAAAAACCATAGTTGTGTAGGAGAAATATTAGGCTTGATCCATTTTACTTATAATTTTATACAATTTTTAGTAGGGACTCAAAGACAGCAGGAAAAAAGAAGGACTTTTTTTTCTTTTTAGTATCATGCTTTCAATGTTGAATTGATTTGGTTTTGGAAAGTTTGCTGTCATAATACAAAGTTTAATATGAGACATCATAATAACAAATACTGTATGCTGAATGTTCTCAATTACCTTAGTAACCAGGAATGACTATTCTGGGAACAATTAATCTGTTGAATCTGAAGTCATATTTCACTGTACAGAATATTTCAATGTCTCTGGATTTATCTGTTAATGACTGGAGTCGTGACTGCAGTTTCCTGATTCATGTTGAGTTCTACTGATCCTCAAGTCTATTCTCCAATCTGGGGAATACTGCACATGCTTTCATAGTCCTTTCTCTAAGTAGTGGAAAGTCCCATTGCTGAGTTAAAAGCAGACGGACCAGTGAACTGCAAGACACTGTCTGAAAGTAATGAGTTTATGCTAATAATTTCCCAGCTAGCAGGAAGCTTCTCTAAAGTAGATGCATAGTTATGACTCGTAGATCTATTTCATAGTTAAAGCACCTAGGTTTTCTGTTATATTAGGGTGTCAGAGAGTATTTTGGGAATAGTGCAGCCAATACTCTCTCTCTCTCATAAAGGAATTATTAGGGAGTCTTGCTTGCCTGCTTCCTCGCTTTCTCACTTTGTTTCTCTTCCTTTAACTCTTTCTCTTTTCCTTTCTTTTTTCTCCTTTTCTGTCTTTCTTCTTCTTTATCTCTCTTATTCTTTCTTTTTTGTCAATCCCTTTTCCTTTCTTCCTTCTTTCCTTCCTTCCTTCTTTCCTTCCTTCCTTTCTTCCTTCCTTCCTTCCTTCCTTCCTTCCTTCCTTCCTTCCTTCCTTCCTTCCTTCCTTCCTCCCTTCCTCCCTTCCTCCCTTCCTCCCTTCCTCCCTTCCTCCCTTCCTCCCTTCCTCCCTTCCTCCCTTCCTCCTCAACTTTTGTGGAAAAGTTCAAATTAATTGCATTTGTTTTTAACCACACCATTCACTTGATATCTTTATGAATACACTTTTTATATTATTTTCACACGTGAGAACATTTTGCTGTGTAATAGTCTCTATGAAGAGACAATGAATGCATTGTCTGTAAATAGTGTTCTCTCTTTGATTTTATGTCTTCACGTTCATTGAAAATTTTCCCAACTTATCAGGGAAAAATGCCAGAGATGCCAGTGGCATATTTTAGACTTGTCTGTCCCAGTTAATTGCACTATTGTCTCAGTGTCCTCCCAAGATCAGTAAGTTCAAGGCTTTTGAATCACATTCCTAAGAAACAGGAATTTTTGTGGTTTCTGACAATATTTACACGATGAAAATTGTTGGGCTGCAAAAATAATTGTTATATCTTGCAAATTTCTAAGTCGTATAGTTTGAGGGCTTCATCTGTTTGCATACATTGTAGATTTCATCTGATTTTTGTAGGCACTTGTGAGTTTTCCTAACTTTGCCTATAAATTTAGGTAGTTATTTCATAGTAGGCTTCAAGCACTGATTTCTCAACATAAGGCTCAAATGTTTCATCTCACAAATAATGAATAATATAGTAAGAGTTAAAAAGTTTTTATACTTCTGTCAATTCCTTTCTCTTATTTCCTAGAGACTGTCTTCAAACTATGAGCTGACACTTTGAGATCTGAAAACAATTTCAGCACTATTACCAGCTATTGCATGATTTCTTGTTTGCCATTTCAATGCACTGAATATTACATTTTCAAAATACTACCTTTGTGAAGAAAAGGAGACTATTTTTCATCTACGTGAAATACCAAAACACTTAGCGTAGGTAAATTATAAGAGGCTTTGTTTTTCTTGGGCCAAACTTCTGCCTTGAAAAAATGTTTTACACGTCTGTGCACCCTTTTTGATGCATCTAATACACCTATCACACTATGGAAACAGTGAATGGAATAGCAAGCCACACTAGTTGGTACCCCAAGATATCAGTGTACCCTAATGGCAAAGGCCAGCAGCATTCTGGCCCACACTATGAAGAGGTTAATCAGCCTGTGAAGGGTGTATAACTGCTGACACACCTCTGCCATTCTGGGTTCAGTTCTGATCTCTCCAGAACAAGACAATCATGGACATACTGGAGTGAATCCAGAAAAAGTCCATGAAGATTCTTAAGGATGGGAACTTCTTTCAAATAAGGCTGAGGGAGCTGGGACCATTCATCACAAAGAACAGAAAGCTCAGGGGAACTCATCAATGTGTTCAAATATCTGATGGGAGGGATTTAAGATGAGGAAGACAGGATCTTCTCAATAGTGCCCAGTGATCGGACAAAAGGCAATCTGCTGCAGGCAGATTGATCTAGATGAGATCAAGAGTTTCCTTCCAGCCTAAAAGTTTCTGTCATTTACATTAACGTATTCCTTGCTATCAAATTTTATTATGAGTTCTGACAAGTTGGCTCAACTGGTTTATTTTTTAAATATATGTCATTAGCAATGTGCTACTTATAAGTTATCTAAGCAATGCTGGGATGTCTCAATATTTTTATTTTAAAATTAGACAGTTAAAACTTAACTGCTCCTTTCCAATACCAGTCACATTCATATCCCAGAAGAAATAAAGAACCTTACTCTGCCAATGGAAGAGTGAAACATTGTTCAGCACCTCTCCAAAGACACTGTGCCCTTTGCTTGACTGAGCTGATTGGAGAATCTTGGCCATTTATTCAACTGTTTTACACAGAAGGTACCAGAATAGCTGATTTTAAATGCATTAAAAGTGAATAGGTGGTGGAACACATACAGCATAAATACTAATTTCAATTTCTAATCATTATCAGGAGGAATCAAGCTCAGTAATATCATCTTGGCAGAGTCCCATGAGTTTCTTTTTCTAGGCCTTCCTGCGTCTTAACTGTGTCAATAATTAAAAACAAAAAAATAAATCTGCCATCAGTACAGCAACTAAAAAGCAGCTCCTACTTCTAGTCATTTTGTATGTAGCATCATTTCCAGATCCTTATTTAAAAGCCTAAGAATTATGAATCCGAACAATATCCAAAACAATCTGTATTTTCACACACTGCATCAATTTAATATGTATAAACTTTACTCATGTTCTGGTTATTTTCTCAGGTTGAAGTAAATGAACAAATTATTCGTGTAACATCATGGTAAATATGTACGTACCTCATCTAGCCTGACTGAGAAGGTAGAAATCCTGCTTGTGGAGTCAATAATGATGTGGTATATCAGCCTTTTCCCTTAGCATAGCTACAGATGTGAAATGGCTGAAAGAAGTGTGGAATTTGCTTGAGCTAAGGCTTTAATGCTTAGAAATTCGAAAAGTCTAAGTTCTGCTGCTTCAATAAACTCAAACATGTTATTCTAGAACCTATTTTTTCTCCTGTCAACCTAGACTACATGGAAATTATTGTGGAGCCCTGAATCATTTTCACCTCTGAAATCTTCACTGCTCATCTTTGTGCTAGCTGGAGTCACCACAAGTGCAATGGCTGTACTTTGGAGTCAAGGGAAAGAGCTAGCATTTCTGGCACCAATTGATGAAAGATGAATTGGAAAACATCAGCCTGTGAGCACAAGGTCTCTAACAAGAAGAAGTTTTAGGTGGTCTTGTAAAGTGTTTGCAGAAATAAAGGGCTAATTGAAGGTACAAGATGCTAGCATATTGTTACTAGAACTACTTGGTAAATTTTAGCAGTTTCTTTCTTTTTCCTCAGAAATGCAAAAATACTCTGCAAAGCCTTCTGCAAAAGATAGAATGTTCTGTGGCTCCTCCATTTTGAGATAACAGCTGCAGCTGCTATTAATCCAGATTCATCACATTTTTAAGTAAAAGTTTTATTTTTTTTTTTTCTGCCAGGGAAATAATTTTTTAAATTATTATTTGAATACTCATGTACAATTATAGATGTTTAACAACTTCTTACAGCGGTTAAATAATGTTCTGAAAATATTAAATATTGCTCAATTAGTAAAATTGCTAAGTTCTCCTTGTTTAAATAATTTGCTTCAGATTAATATGTTGAATCCTTCTTGTTCAAATAATATGCTCCAGATTAGTACACTTCATATTTATCTTGAGAAGGAGCATTTTTGAAACCTCAAAAATTCCTGGAGAAAGGTACAATTCTTTTCTTCTCCTCTCTTCTTGAAGTCTTTCAAAAATCTGAAGTTTAATATGAAATGTTGACCAAGTGGATAGAAGACAACAAAGGGTTTTGAACATTTGTTTTACTCACTCCTTATTTTTCACATAAGAGAGAGGAAAACTGGAATTTTCCAGAACTTAGGCACAGGGAAGGATAGTCATTGTCACATAGTCAAATGCACACATAACCTTCAATAAATACCAGAAAAGCTGTTGGGGATGAGAAGGGAAAAATAACTGCTGACTTGCTTTCCCCAGCTGTTGTCCAAGCTGTAGGAATTGAAGTATCATCTATAACCTGAAAAAATTGGAAGGGGGAGAAATACTGTGAAGGTATATACTTCCCTTCCATTTGTATAAATAGTTATTTTTCTTTTTCTCTTTATTACAATATCCCAGTAAATAATCCATAGAGTGTCTGATTCAGATTTGATATCATCTGTACTTTTAAGCATATAGAGTCATATTGAAATTACTTGAACATAGTAAAGTAGAACTATTTTGCTAAGCTACTACTAAAGTTAGATCTTCTAATTTTGCAGTCTGCAGAAATGAAAGTAATTTGACTTCATCCTTGTAATTACAAAAACTTATAGCTATCCTAAATAATTCGTTATCTGTTTGGATTAACTAGGAATAACAGTGGTGAGAACCAACACAACCATTACTGAAATATGCTTTGCTTTATACTGATAGGACTTCCTAGAAGTAGATCCCACAGTCAGAACAAGTGCTTCTTCTAACTTAATGAACTTTAAGCAAACTTCTCTGCACACACTGAAAATACCCCCTGTAAAGGCAGAAGCTTACAACAGTGTAAAGTTGGCAGGAGATTTATTGTGCATCTTTTATTCTCCTCTGGCGTAGTCACTGGTTATGAAGGTACTAGTAAAGGATGTCAACATTTAATTCTTTGGGGAGTGACATTCTTGCAGCCTTATTCTCAACATACCTTATAACTGCTACACATTGAATTTAACTTGCATAGATCACAGCAGAATCAGGGAATTCTGTCAGGTCCTCGTTTGACCCTTTGTCTTCTGGCTCCAAGAACATCTGAAAAGTGCATATTTGTCTTTTTTATATGTTCATGAGAGGTTAAGGTAATAAGCCCTCAAAATGAGAACACGTTTGAGAAACTGGGTGTCTCAACAACCAAAATATAGCAGATTTTAACCTCTGCTTCTCTGAGTGTCTGCTAACACCAGAAAACAACTTGTCTGTAGAATCAGCCACCTAATCCAGGAAGGATTAATGAAGCTTATTTGAGTGATGAATAGCACTGACACTTCTGTTTTTATTATTTCATGGTATACCAGTATTATTACAAGAGTAATGTGACTTGTTTTTGGTTACAGCTATGCATCTTTCTTCACCTACCAGTATCTCCTCCAGATGTCAAGATTTTCTATGACAAGAAGTTAGCATGTTTGTTTCAATATGGTCACAAAGTCTCATGGACGTTATCACTACAATGATGCTGTGAAAAACTGAGTCTAGCTATGGAATCTGGAACCAGTGGTGGAAAGCAACAGGCTGATTCAAGCTGTGACTGACTGCAGATCTTATCACAGAGTTATATCCAAAACACCTTGTCCTCCTACACATCTTCCTGCAACGCCTACACTGTGCGTCAGATGAAAATCTGAGGTGATTAAACCAGCACTGCCCCAATGCACAAAGTAGATCTAAGTGACTGTTTCATAAAGAGCTCATGCAGTCTTCTGCCTTTTCCTAAAAGAGGCCAAGAGGTCCTTTAATTTGTAGCAGATGATTTCACTAAGCTGTCTGAAGTCATGCTCGAGTCTTTCTCCTGCATAGTCACAGTTAATTTAGACACCATTGACAAATATGAATACTGCAAATAACTAGTCCCGATGCACACTGCCATGCTTTTACCCCATCAATTTAATAAGCTGCCATGTGTGTCAAGTTACCCAGCTTTCTTAGGTCACACCATACTTCTTCAACACCTTAATGATTTTCCTTGTCTAGTATTAAATGTAGAGGTTGGTGGCCCTGACTGTGGCGGGAGGTTGGAGATTCATGATCCTTGAGGTCCCTTCCAACCCAGGTCATTCAGTTATTTTGGCTACCTGTAAATAACCTTGCTTCACAAAGGCAAGAGGACTTCTCTCTGATTAGCCACTTTTGCTAGTCACTGATCATCTATTTCACTAATACCGTTGTATTGTCACTTGCTGTTTACTGAGTTGAACAAGATCAAGCACCATATTCTGCATCTAGCATGGGGAATTCTGGACCCTGGAGAGCGGCCCTCTGGAAAGTGATTTTGGGGTTCTGGTTAACAGCAAGTTGAACAAGTGTCAGCAGTGTGCCTAGGCAGCCAAACTGACCAACTGTACCCTGCGGTGAATCAGACCCAGCACAACCACAAAGTGAGGGGTTCTATGCTGTGCAGCCTCACCTCAAGCACTGGATGCAGGTCTGGATACCACAGCATAAGAAGGACATAAAACTATTAGAGTGTGACCAAAGAAGAGCTACGAAGATGGAGAAAGGCCCACCGGGCTTGGTGTATGAGGAGGAGCTGAGGTCCCTGGGTTTGCTCAGCCCAGAGCAGAGGAGCTTGAGAGGAGGCCTCAGGGCAACTGCAGCTCCTCACAGGGTGTAGAGAGGCAGCGCTGGACTCTGCTCTTTGGGGACAGTGACAGGGCCTGAGGGAACGGCATGGAGCTGAGTCAGCAGAGGGGCAGATGGGGACTGGGGAAAGGGTCTGCACCAGAGGGCAGTGGGCAGGGAATAGGCTGCCCAGGGCAGTGACCATGGCCCCGACCTCAGGGAGTGTTGGGATGCCGCTCTCAGACACAGGGTTTGAGTTTAGGTGGTACTTTGTGGAGCCAGGGGTTGGACCTGATGATCCTTGTGGGTCCCTTCCAACCTGGGATATTCTGTGACTCTGTGACTACTGTCCTGATCCAGCCTCTCAACAACACAGAGGGTAGCTGTTGAAGTTCATCTGACTGCTTGTTTATTGTACAAAACAAGAATAGTCCAGGCTGATCAGAAAGTCACAGTAGGATTAACACTGTTTTAATTGAAAATTAAGACTGACCCCAACAGGCGTGCTATCTCCCTTGGGAAAAAAAACAGTGCTCCCAAACTTATGGTACTGGCAATTTCTTTATTGCAAAATATAATGCTATACAGACCTTCCACGGATGTACAAAGCAGCATAGTTGCTCTTTACAATCTATTTTATTTAGGTTTCAACAAGTAGGTTAGAATCCTTGCACAACCCTTGTGGGAAAATTTGAAGACTGATGTTAGTGAGAAACATCCCCAATCCGTGTACTGTATGCCTTAATTTCATGAAGATAAAAAATACCCAGTGATCTTTTCAGAGAAATACTAGAATACTCATGCTAAAAGGCAGAATCATAGAATCACAGAATGGTCTGGGTTGAAAAGGACCACAATGATCATCTAGTTTCAATCCCCTGCTGTATGCAGGGTCGCCAGCCACTAGATCAGATGTGCCCAGAGTCACATCCAGCCTGGCCTTGAATGCCTCCAGGGATGGGGCATCCACAATATCCTTGGGCAAGCTGCTCCAGTGCATCACCACCCTTTGGGTGAAAAACTTCCTCCCCATATTCATAGCAGTTTGCAGGGAGGTGGCTCATGACATCATGAGGCCATGGCTCTATGACCATAAGAATGTTCCAGGACAATGAAAACATGGCTGTGTTGGGTGAGGGGAAGCTATGGCCTGAGAGTTGCCCTACTTGTCACCAGTGGGATTCTTTCGGGCTCCTTTTTAAGGTCATTTCTCTTTAATGTTTTTGCTGTTGATTCCAATAAAGATCTGGAAGTCAGGGACATGGTCTGCACCAGACGGTGGTGAGCACAGAACAAGCTGCCCAGGGCAGTGGGCACGGCCCCAAGTGCCAGAGTCCATGGAGCATTAGGTGCTCTTAGACATAGGGTTTGAATTTTGAGCGGGGACCAGAGACACATTCAAAGAAGTGATCTAATATCTTTTTAAGCAAAGTTTTCATGAAATCCCTATTTGTAATGGTAATTAATGTTGGTCATCAATTTAAAAAGTCATCCTTGAAACTCTGGGATTTATTGTTTTAAGCCACTGATATAATGCATTCCATAAGTTTCTTAGTATTATAGGAAATTGTTATCAGTGACAGCCTATATGGTCATTATGGCAAATATCTGCAGTTATCCTTTTGGCAATGTCTTTTCTGTTAGCTAAAGCATGAGATCAATCATTCATTTCCTTCTGATAAACACTGTGCCCTATATTTTTTCAAATATTCTGCAGATCAGAGCCAAACTGTCCATACAGTATCTCCAAAGAGCTCAGCTTCCATCATCTGACCCCTGGACTGCAGGCAATCTCACCCCTGAACAGGTTTCACTGTACAAATGGCAGGAGGGTCTTGGCCCTGTGCTGATTTGCTGTTGTGTTTATGTTTCTCTTGTGGCAACACTTCAAAACTCAGCAGCAGATTGCATCTGCACATATATTGGAGCTTAAGTGATGGAAACTGTAAGAGAAGGTGTTCCTGAGGATAGGCTAAGGTCTGTGTTTGGCAATAACACTTGTGGAATTCAGATTTCACAGTGGACAATGGGCATGTATTTTAAGTTAAAGCACATATAGCAATAATGAAATGTATTACAATGTAGTGATGGTTAATTCATAAAAAAGAAATATTTCAAATATTTGGTATTTTCAAACCTTCAAATATCCAATATAAGCAATGCTTTGACATTACATTGCTACAGGCACAGTTGAAACTTTTAATTTCATAATTAACTGCATTTTTACCTTTATTATATGGTTGTGATAATCAATTTACACTAAAGAATGAAGACTGCTTTTCATTGAACACCCCATTTTCACATGCACAAGGAGACAGTTTTGTGGAAAGTCTGTCTCTCAAGTCATGCCAATTTAGAAATTTTCTAAGGAGATTAGAAAAATCAAACTAAGAATGAGACAGTCACATAGATATGTCAGCCAGCTTCCCTTGACTCCAGGTAAATCTTCACCTTTATACGTTAATTTTAGTTAACATCCAGTTGATTGTGTTTTAGCACTGAATTTTGGAGACTATATTTTGTGGGAACGTAGGAGAAAGAAAACTTGTAAAGAAGGTGAGGAAATAAACACAACATTATAAAAAAGTGGAATCAGAAGCACATATGATCCTACTCTGTGGATAGAAATCTATGTTTTCATGAAGCTGTGACCTAGAGCATTAGACAAATATAAGAATTTTTCAGTGGACATGTCATTAGTAGCTGTCATGGTTTTATGATTTTTGTTATTAGTATTCCACATCATAACATCATGTAGTGCTCTGGGGGTTGAAGGGTTAATGCTCCACTTCCATGGGCTGTTGATAGTTTCTGGGTACCCTTCTCAGCAGAGAAGAACTACATATCCCAGAAGACTTCACTGTTCCATTTCTATTTCCATTCAGAGGGAAAGATAAAACTGTTCAGGAGTCACAAGACTGCTCCTTCTTTCACTGCTAATCTCTGTGGTGTGTGCTCCCTAGCTGTCTTGCCTAGCTGTCTGCCTTCAGTTTTGGACACTCCCTCTCTCATTTTATTTGATTTATTAGCTTCAGTTCTAATTGTATTATATTGTGTTATCTCACATTCTGCTATCATATTTATTAAATTAGTTTTCTCCCTTAGCTCGTTGCTGCTCTGTTTTTTTTTTAGGCCCATCTCCCTACAGTTTCCCTACCCGTCTTTCCCCTTTCCCAGGGCATGGGTCTGTGGGTTCCCCCACCACATTAGTCATGGAACTGGGCTGAACCTTTGACAGTAGCATAGAAAATTCATGACATACAGAATAAAGAATATAAGACAACAAGAAAAATCTTCCTCTGATTTCAAATCAAGTGATAAATTCCTTTTTATTATCTATTATTTTCTTCTTACTGCAAATTGCTTTCACTCTTCATTAAGAACTTCTCATAAATAACTGAGTATATGTTTAAAAATGTAGTTAACTTATTAGAAACTTAATGAAATTTCCTTAAGGCTCCCCTGAAAGATGTCATTTTCTTACTGCAAACAATGGAAAGTTTAGAGATGAACCATTAAAAGATTCCACCAACTCTTCATTGCCATATAATCTTCCATGCCTCATTAACCCCAATATAATTTACATGAACTGCTAAACCTTAACGCTGCCTTCAATAAAATATGAAAAAATAGATGTGTAAAGGTCAAGATAACAAATTACAAGACTATAAAATCAATTTATTACTCAAAGGATACTGTGCCAATAATCTCATGGTAATTTGCTTGCCATGGGAGAAGAAAAATACAAGAAGAATGAAATGACTCTATCTGTTAATTGTTAACTTTCAGGATTTCATGTGCTGCATTTTCATATCAGAGAAATGTTCTGTATAAACTAGCATAAATTTTCTAGGTGTGTGCAGTCTCCAGTTAAGGCTGGAGTATTCTGTATACCACCTCCTGTGGTGAGGAGTAAGGGAAAGGATGTATCTTATGAGCAAGTACTAGGAATTGTTGGATTTACAGTAATGCTCAGTTAGCAAAGTCTACATCAAAGTTCACCTGATGGAAATCCATGAGTGTAAACATTTTTCAGTAACAGCTGAAAATGAAGTCTTACAGATTTTTATTCTGTATTTCCATCTATATTGGATCTGAAATAAAACAAGAGCGAGATATTTCAGTAGATAATTTACCTCACAATATGGTTCATACTGTAATTGATTTAAAAATTCAATCCCTGTCAGATGAAAAGACAAAAGTAAATGTCAGGTTATCTTTAGAACTTTGCTAAAACATTCTGGGACTAGAACAGACAATGTTTTTCAGGCTCCAGATTTTGCAAACATTTTCAATAAGATAGTGACCTACTGTTGAGCCCATATGTTTGTTGCTTAAAACTGTTGAAAAGTAGGATTACATAATGAAAATTTTAGACACCACTGCCTAGTCTAGCTTTTTACTTGAACTGATATTTTGAGAAAGTTTCCTAGGGACCAGCCTACTGTTGTTTCCTGTTTGCATGCAGTATGACTCAGCATTCATGCTAACATAAAGCTTTGCTTCTTAATTTGGAAAGTTCAGGAATACGACTAGTGCTTTGAAAAGATTGTATGTACCTTTCACTCAATGACACTTGCTTTATTTTTGAGTTAGCATGCAAAAAGCAAGTGCCAAACAACATACTGCTATTGTTGGATGTGTTTGAGACCATCTCTCTGATGGCCTTCTAGAGTGTTAGTTCCAACTACACTAGAACCATCTGTGTGGTTTGACTGAGTGGACAGTAGAGAAGCAACGTATTCATATCCTTTCCTGCTAGAACACGTGGAAAGTGTTATACTAAATACATATCTGCCATAAGACACCAGGACTGAAGAAGCATGAAATTATGTGTATCGAAGCAACAAGCAGCCTCAGTTCCCATTGTTAATGAAGGGTTAACATTCATATGACTCAAATATTACCTGGTCTTGGTTGAACATGGCACGCTTTCTAAGCAGTTAATAAACATTATGGACATTACCATTGTCTCTGAAAGCTATTAATTCCATCTTAGTCTACAGAAAAGCTGTCATACTGACAATCTGAAAAGGAGAATGGAAGTGAGAGTTGTATCTCAAGATGTGGTCCATGCTGCCCTACAGAAATGAATCTTTCTCAGGTAGCACAGTTACAGTTCTATCCCTCATCTCCGGTCACCTCCATCCGCCCACTAGTACAGCAGGCAATTGGCACTCTCACAGCTTCTCACC
This sequence comes from Gallus gallus, assembly GCF_016699485.2. NCBI lineage: Eukaryota > Metazoa > Chordata > Aves > Galliformes > Phasianidae > Gallus > Gallus gallus. The sequence continues at coordinate 101,089,588 of NC_052533.1, read as the reverse complement.
TTGTCAGAGAGCAAGTACCAGGCCCAGGACCACGCAGACCACTCATGCTCCTGTATCCTATGGTGAAGAGGCAACCTGTAGTCAGAGACCTAACCTGGAAGTTCACAAGTCTTATACAAACGTTATGATTTTCAGTACCGGAAGACTTTTTATAAAGACTATTGTTTCACGTGGATTTTTGGTGCCTGAAGAAGCAAGAGATCATATTTTTATCTCTCTGTATCAGAGACCTTACCAAGGCCTCACTTTTAAATCAGATCACCTCATATACAGTGAGGAAATTGTCTTCTGTACTGCTTTCTACGCTACAAAGTGTAGTTGAAAATAGCGAAGGGGTTTGAAACATACAGGACAGAGGTAGGAGGGAGTCAAATTGACACAGTGATATAGTGATTGCTTTTTTGTACAAGGCATGTGCCTATAACAGATGAACTAAAAACGAAGTAAAAACAGAGCAAGTAGAAATCTACTAAAACAGAAAAAATAGTAACTATTTCTTTACCTGTTTTGAAAGAGGAAGAATATCAGATTGAGTTGAAATGTGATTTACTCTAAAATATTGTGTGTTTTACATGAAAATGACTGTTCATTCATTTTGCAATTAGAGTTTTTTAACATGAAATAATTTAAACAACAGTTTCAAATTAAAATGGAGTGTTATTGTCTTTAAATATTTAATGGGTTATTTTATTTTATTTTTATTTTTATTCGAGTTTTAGTTATTTTAAGTCTCAGGACTAAAAAAGGTATAGAACAGAACCAGATTTCTAGATATATAAAAACGGCCCCCTAGACATTAAAAATTACTAGAAAGGAATGGCATATGTTGTTCTCTGGTGGAGCACCAATTCATCTTAGAAATAATGGTTTGTGCTTTACAGCCTTTGATTGATTTTCTCCCATACAATGAAGCTGATGTTTCTTCAGATTAAACATAAACCTGAAACCCATAATCCATAAAATGCATAATCCAAAACACATAAAACCCAGTAATCTAATTAAAAATAAATAACATTGAAAGGTACATCCAAATCTAATTGAGACCATATATAATTTAACTTTTTCTCATATGACTCTGACATGTGAGTTATCTGTTTCACCTCAAATTTTTAATATAACACCTGACACTGCACCGAATCATGATGTATTATAAACCCATATCTGGATCCAAGAATATTTCTTCACTGCACTTCTAAGGAAGTTCTTGGACAGGCAAACCTATGAATCTAAGGCAGAAATGATGAGATTCTCTTTAATTAGGCAATTAGACTTCATTGTCTTCAATGCGTGTGACTTAAATAGCTGAGCAGTGTTTTCTTTTCATTTTGTGCATGCAGATAATATGTATCCTAGCAGACTACAGGAACCTCTTAGAAATGTTCTACAGGTATAATTAAAAAAATATAAAGAATATGGACTTTTTTTTTTTCAGGAGTCTTAAACTCACCCTTGATTAGAGTCCTGCAGAGGCTCTGAGTGATGGAGATAATCAAAGATTTCTTTCACTGCACTCACTTCACAGTGGTTTTAACTCTTCTTTAGTCTCAAAGGTAAGCAGGAAACAAGGAAGCTAAGAGGACTTTTGTTTTGTTTTGCTGTGAAAGAACATAATGTTCTTTTAATATCTATTAGTTGTTGTATTAACCAGGGATTAATTAAAGAGTCACTTGGTGCTTTTTCTTATATTCCAAATAGTTTTAATCCCTGAAGTTCCAAAGTAATAAAGGCAGCAATATCATCCTGTTCACATGGGATAAGAAGAACAGTCCACCTTTGGTCTCATGTCAAGTTAAACCACAGAAAAATAATAAAACTATAACTTACATAAATCTCTGATGAGCAATACTGTAGACAGAGAAATACTGGGGGTGTTCTTTCTCTATGGTTTCTGTACTGGGACTACCACAGGATTTTCTGGCTATGAAGGACCAATGCTTCACAGAGAGTGGCATAGATGCACCTGACATGCTAGCAGCTGAAAATTTGGACCCAGTGACAAAACAGGGATCTCTGATCACAATTCTGAACAGCTTATCTTGGAAAGAAATCACATTTATCGCAACCAGATGAAACAATGCAAGGCCAACCTTTTTTTTTTTTTTTTTTTTTTTTTCTTTTAAGAAAGAGTACCGAAAGTTAGTTGTGAAGTATGCATGCAGATCTATGGTTGAAGAAATGTGGCAGACTGGCAGACTGGCAGTCCGAAGTTTTCAGCGTGACCATTTACAACTCAACATGTAATCTTTTTCAATCCTACTAACAAAAAAGAAGCATCATAAGAGAAAGCAGGACAACTCAGCCCATGTCTAAGCTGCTCATAAATTATTCTAATCCCCCTGATTTCAGATATGCTCACTGGGTCTAGCAAGGTTAGGATCAGATCCTGGACCATGGCATGTTGTATCCCCATCTGCTCTCAAACCTGGGAAGAAAAGTCCAGCAAGCAGAATTCGAAGGAGCTTTGACAGTCTAAAGCTGATCTAGACATCTCTGTTGCCAAACTTCCATGGAGCACCTGAAAGTGCAGCTGCCTACTTTTTAATTTAGATGTATACTAACACTTGTTTTAGGTGTACTCCAAGGCCTGGAGTTTCTTAATTTGTGGTCTGGAGACTCTGGGACAGACTGTGATGGCACATAAATGTAAATACTTTCCAGTGGTTTAGAAGCAAGATCTTGTAGTATTCATTCATGCAGAGCTGCACTCCTTCAGTTATCACAACACACAAAGCACTAAACTAGAAATAACAAGAGGAGGAAGGAAACAAAATAAAGGGGGTTAGTTGGCTGTCTGTGGTAGCACTATATGCCAAGAAGTCCTAAGTTAGTTTTTCCAATTATATAATCAGTGTCAAATGAAAGTATTCATGATTGATTCACAGCTTTGAAAGGGCTTTGCTGGGCAGCCCTTTCAAATCTCACTAGAGGGGTTATTGATGAAGATACTACATACAAAATGCTCCGCAGTATCTCCCCTCATTCTAACGCAAGAGGAAATACTCTTGAATCTGGCTAGAAGTGATGTGAACTCACTTTCCTGCACTGCTTATAGGTCATATATTTTAATGTGGAGACACTAAAAATCCCTCTTTGGAAATACCCAAGAACACAGTACATGGGAAAGATTGCTCCTGTTAGTAAGAAAAACAAGAATATTCTGAATCCTTCCAGTTTGCTTCCAGGCTAATACAAAATCTTGCTGGTAAATAGTATCATGGAAAGTGTCAATATAATTTGGCAGAAAAAATGTGCCGTAAGTGTGTAAGACCAAGAAGGTCCTAAACCAGATTATCTGTACAGATGATAAACTACACTCTACAGAAATTGGTGGGAGAATGGAAATTTGTCCGTCCCTAAAATTAAATCCTATGTAAAGACATAGTACCTAGTGTCAGCTTACATAGTTCAAATGAAGGACACAATGTGGGAAGGTCTTTTAGAAAGCCTGTCATCAATCTGTATCTGTAAATTCCAGTAAAACCAAAACAAAGTTGAAAAGGATTCTCAAAGACATTTTTGAAATTTCTCTGAAGTCATTTCTGTTTACCAGAGGATGTAGTGGCATTCAGAAAGGGGCAAATTCATCTCCTTTCAATTTAGTGGTGAAGCTCAGTTTTCCAGTGGAGTAGTGGTGTCATTCAGGTTCTTGGTAGCGTGAGCTGGCCTAGGATTTATGTCTGTCTTCCTAGCAGGTAATGTATGAGACAGCCACTTCCAGATGTACCTGACGAATGCTTTCTATAGAGCCATTTGTATTAATGACTTTTGAGCTCTTTCATCATATTGCATGCCCAAAAGGGGAGCTGGCAGGACAGAACATTTAGATTAAATGATGTCAGTTTGAAGAGTCAGACCAGAAGGGTTGAAACCACTGCTGCCTAAACTATTACTCTTGCAGAATGATAATATCATATTTTTAGAATGTTGAAGCATCTTGCCCTGGAGCTCAAACAGCACTCTAATAGTTATTAATGGCAGCTGTCAGGTATACATCTATTGACCAACAATGAGTCATGCTGGCTGTACTAGAAACCTCAGTTAGCTGGAAATCCGTTTATGTTTATCTGTATTTTATTAGTATTATTTTCTTCTTTCTCCCTCTCCCTCTTCTGTCCCTCTTCTTCTGTCCCTCTTTCCTTCCCCACTCCCCATTCTCATTCACCCTTTCTCTCTTATTAGCTCATTCTCCTGTAGATATCATGATAATGAAATATCACAGTGTTTATCTGCAGTAGCCATTAGGACAAACTAATGAACCTGTTTGGGAAATACAAGCAGGTCATAACCTGCTTTGTCAGTAAATAATACTGTTATGGAGGCAATTTCCATCACTGTAGGTATTCACAAGTTAATTTAGAAAGTACCAGCTTTTAATTAGTAGTGCAGCCAGCATACTGTGTGGCAAAATCAAATGCATTAAAAATACCCTTCTATTCTGTTAAAGCATGATTTGATGGACTCTAATGCTAATATAATTGACGTTATGATTAAAAGGGAATTATTTAAAATTGTATATTTCTTTGTCCCCCCTAAATTAAACGTCTTTCAGATGCATTTCCACTTTTTATCAGTCTACAGTATTCTCAAATTTAATTTCAAAGCATGATTTTTACAGGCATAGGTTTGAGAAATCAGCTGCTGCAGTTGTCTTACAGTATGAATACATGCATTTAATTCATGCTTTACCCAGCAAATAAGGCAACCACAAGTAATATAAAATCTGCAGCAACTGTGCCTGTGAACTCTCAAGATCAAGTGAAGTCTGCTGTTAAAGTTTTCATGAAGGAAAGGTCTGCAAGGGCAGAAAGCTGGGCAGAAAATCCAGTGTATAGCTGCCTGCCTTTTAAACAAAGAGACAGATATAGTCTTGGTCTGCATCCCTCATTTCAGAATACAATTAAAAATCCTGGCCCTTGTCTAAAAGATCTGTCAGAGAGAAACCACTCTAAAGAGATAATGAGACTGACACAGCCAAGAGGAGAGATCTCAGGAGATAAAGCTGACACCCAGAGGGAAGAACTTCTTGTGACTGAAGGCCCTCTTCTTGCAGAACTCTTCTAATGTTGCTGTTTTCAGGTCACAGTTTAGTGTCTATATATTTGCAAGTGCCTTTCACAGTAATAAAATGGCACTTTAATGAGAGAGAAAAATGAAGACAGAGGATACAAATAGTAGCGGAGAAAAGGAAAGAGAGAGAAAACATAACAATAAACAATTAATTGTTGGAGCATAAAGTCACTTTGGTCAGTATTGTACTGTCTTTATGATGAATTCACTACCGAGACAGCCTGGAATGCTGGATGTGACTAAATACGTTAGACAATAAAAGATAAAAGGTGTGCCTGAGCCACAAACCAGCACATATTCAACATTATTTAGTTGTACTGGGCAATGTCCTGTAAAAGTTTACAAAAAGTGTATATTAAGACCGCTGGACAAGAGGATAATAATCATCTCTCTCCTGGTAAACAACTTGAGATCATGTTTAACAATGCATGACATGATGCATGATGAGAGCAGTTTCTCCACCTAGCCTATCTTCATAACTGCAAGTGGCAACACTTGTTCTAGGGTTAGCTTGCTCTTTCAGTGTGAAGTAGTGCAAAGCAAAAGTATCTCCCTCCTCCAGTCTCTGCAACTGTCCATTAAATAAAAGTCAGTAGTCCCAGCTGTAGTCCACGTTTTCCATGTGAAAGCTGGGAAAATCACAAGCAGTCATATTTTTGTCTCTCCTGCTTGTGGGCCTTACTTTTGTCTACATGCATGTCCCAGTCTGATTTCCAGATTTTAGCTATGGTGAAGCTTTGATTAAGCTCTCTGGAACCTTCCAGGTATTCTATGTCCAGAGAAATATCTGGTGTGTGTACTTATGACCTCTGTCCCCTCTTTCTTTGATATTGTGACAGGTGATATGAAAAGTAGTACTGCTACCTTGGAGCAGCCTTTGATGAATCACTAGTAATAACCTAACATTTAATCCTAAAAATTGGGCTACCTGTCAAGTTTGTCTGCAAAGCAATTTCTTTAATTTCCACTGATGGTCCTCTTCTAACAGGGTCATCTCACCCAGATCAATAACAGCTGAAATGTGATTTGGCTTTGTGATCTCCAGGGGCATTAGTCTGTCCACTTGCAGTGTTGAAGACATTCTATCTTTATCTAATGCTTCAGCTGAACACACAGCAGTAGCAACCTGCCCAAGGTGGCTATTATTACTGCCTTGCTTCCTAAGCTGCATGCTGAAATGAAGCTGCTGAATGTCAGTGTCCAGGCAATTCTATCTCAAAAAATGTGTGCTTAGTCCTTCCCACAAGTCCATGGTGAGCCATTCTCGTATGTTGCAGCAAAAGTTTCTTGTTCATGGTACACTGTTCGCTCATATATCTCTTCTGCCATCCAGCAGTCCTTCCCCAGGTTTATGTATTTACATTTCTCCAGTAGGTGCCTGAAATATGTTGGTAAATAAGGTCACAAACTCATCTCTACCTGCACACTACGTGGGAAAGTTTTCTGTTCTGTTATAATGCCCTTATGGAGCAGCTGGCTAAACCTAGCTTTTCTTGTGTAAATTCTTGTTTTTCTGGGGTAAATTCCATTTTTAAACATAAGAAAACATCTATCATAGTTATTGGAGTCCTTGTCTGAGAAATAGGATATGTATTTTGTCCTAACATTTATGTCAGGAGTTTAAGGTTGATCTTCATGAGTTCAGTTATTCCTCCAGTATCATTTCATTTGTATGTGACTTACGGACAGGTCACAGAAAGAAAGGTTTTGCCTTCTGCTACTAATTTATATAGTCAGTTCTGTGGGTCACGTATGCATTTATTTACTTATTTATGTGACAATCTGACTCTACCTGAGGTTGCTCACAAGGAGAAGAAGCTCTTACGTCATAGTGCAATTGCTGTCTTGCCACATCACAGCAGTTTATTATCAATGGTGTCTAGATTATTCTAGACACAATGGTGTCTAGATGCCTTTTTTGTCCTGGAGAATGACCTCAGATTCTTGGTGAGGAGTATAGGACTATTTTTTTGCTTGTTTATCTTCTAGTATGAACAATGCACCCGTGCATGTTTGGATTTGCTGCTCTTTCATGAAGACACAATGAGGCCAGCAGTAACCAATGATCATACGCATACCTATTTCTAACCTAGCACTAGTCCAGAAGACAAAATACCTGTATCACAAGAGCATTTAGTCCAATTTCTGCTGAGACCCAGTAAGCTACAAGCACAGTTGCTACATAGCCAGGTCTGTACATGTTTGAGGTGCCAGGTAGCATCTCTGCATGGTGCTACACCCCACATTAAGACAGCTACAAGGATGGATATAGGATGGGTTCAAATTTGAATGCATAGCTCTGCTTCTTTTGCTAATGATATAACGGAGCTATCCTGTGACAGCCCCTATGAGTAGGGATACAATGTTTTCTAGTCAGCGCTGGCTGAATTCTGAAATATTGGACATATTCCTTATTATGAACCAGGAAAAACATTCTAAAAATCATGACGCTGGACTTCAGAGAAAGTCTGTGAGTTTTTTTTAAGTTTGAGTATGAAGATACAGATTTCATCATAATATTCATAAATACAAAAATATACGGGGAGATAATACATTACATACAAGAAACTTGTGGTTTCCAATCATCTTGAAAACTTGAAAGATGAGAACAGCTGTAGTTTAGCCTCAGTGCTGAAAGAAGACAACAGTTAATTTCATGACAGTTTTTGATTTCCCAAATCTTGTTTTCATTAATGAGGAACTTCTTGGTGTTTTGATAAAGACAGGATTGTGCTGATCTTCTTTGAGATCCAAAGCTGTACTTCAAAAGGCTTTGGAAAAGGCTCATGAAACTTGAGACCCTTTTGTCAGAGGAGTATGCAAAATGGCTAGGGGGTCAACTGAATTGTGATAACCCAGGGCCCTTGTAACCGCTTTCTTCAGGGCTGAACTTCTGGTAGCTAAAGCAAGGCTAGACCAAGGCTAAAGCCTCAACTTGCAAGTTTTTTCTCTGCTAAAAAATGTGTGCTAGAATCACACTCTGATTGCTTCTTAGCTTAGAATCTGAACTGGAAAATTTTCCTATTAAAAATATCCTTTTCAACTCATATACCTCTGTGGAATGTTTTAACTTCAACAGAATGAAATTACATGAAAAGTATTTCAATCAGTTTTATTGTCAGAATGCATTCCAGTCTGGAAAGCAGTTTTGTAAAGAAAAGCAGAATAAAGAAGGGGAAATAGGCTGCTGTTTGTTTAATGTATTCAACATAATAATTGTTGGAAACTTTTTAAATAAAAATAAAATAGTAGCATTTTTCACACCCAGAATAACAGGGAAGTAAGTGTTTGTATGTTCATAGGCTCAAGTTTGTTATATTTAACATAATTCACCCTTCTAATTTTCTTTTGTATGGTTACAGCAGCACAATAAATCAAAACTAATGTTACAGGATTATAAGCATTTCTAGCTACAATCCAATTCATCTAAAAGCCATTGGGCTTTTAGTTTGTTATAGGTAGTTTTATTGTGACTAAATATATCAATTATTAGGTAAATATAATTTGAGTAGGTAGGAAGCATTAGCCTTGATATTGTGCACATAAATAAACATATAAGAGCACACGTACATCTGCAGTATTTAGAATGAAGTGAATGCACATGCCCAACTACATCTAGGTTTATACTTTACCCTGTGTATATAAAGACATATATAAGTAAATGATACCTTCTAACATGATACAAAAAATAAATAAAAATAGCATGTTCATCTTTTAATAATAATGAAAAGGGATTATAAGATTAGCTCAGATATTTAGTTTTTTAGCTCAGATTAGTTTTAAATATCATATAAGAACACATACTCTTTCTTACAAAGAATCACTGTTGGGCAGGAATCTAGTAATACCAAGACTTCTGTCATTTCAGGGCACAACTGATATCAAACAAACTTGGTACCAAAGTTTGTACATCGTCAGCAGTTGTTTGGTAGTGATAAGACTGATCTGACTAGTTTCATAAGATTTGGGTGTGTTAGTTGACATCTGGCTGAACATGAGCCATCAGTGTGCCCAGGTGGCCAAGAAGGCCAGCAGCGTCCTGGCTTGTATCAGAAATAGAGCAGTCAGCAGAAGCAGGGAGGGGATCATACCTCTGTACTAAGCTCTGGTGAGGCTGCACCTCACCAGAACTGTTACTGAACTGTTACAAGGTATGCAAAAAGATATTAGCAAAGGTATGAAAAACACATGACTTTACGGAAAAGCAGAGAAAATTCTACTGGTTCCTTAAGACCTTGTTTTTAATTCCTGAAATATGAGGGATTGTTTGCATGTTAATCATCACATAGTTTTATAGTCTCTGTGTTTTTGGCAAAGGTGGCACATTCTCTTTTCCCTGACAACTTCCAGTCATAGCTCATACTCTTGATGTGAGTACTAGGTCTCACGTTGTTAGGCATAGATATGGCAGGGTCAGTTACAGAGGCATAGCTATGGCCTTATCCAGCCTGCATGGCTAGGGACATTTCTCATTATCGACCAGAGGATAGCTACCAGACTCATTCTCCAGTCCCATTCTCTGGTCTTTCATGACCTCTCCCCTACTTCAACAGGCTACGCTTAGGGCATACTTCATAGCCCTTCATTACAAGAAAGACACTAAGGTGCTGGAATGTGACCAGAGAAGGGCAAAGAAGCTGTGAAAGATCTGGAACACAGGTCTTATGAGGATCGGCTGAGTGAAATTGTATTGATTAGTATGGAGAAGAGGAAGCCCAGAAGAGACCTCATCACTCTAAGACTACCTGAAAGGAGATCGTAATGAGATGCAGATAGGTCTCTTCTCCTAGATAACTAGTGATGGGACAAGAGCCTTATGTTGTGCCATGGGATGTTTGTGTTGGATATTAGGATAGATTTTTCTTAGCAAGAATGGTGAGGTGTTGGAACAGGCTGCCCTGGAGGTGGTGGAGTCACTGTCCCTAGAGGTTTTCAAGATGTAGATGTAGCACTGAAAGATATGGTTTAGTGGGCATGGCGGTGGTGGGTTGATGATTGGAGTAGATGAACTCAGAGGTATTTTCCAACTTTTATGATTCTGTGATAGTTCCTGTAAGTGGGTACCACATTATCAAGTCTCCGCTTGTCTGGGACCTCCGCAGTTGACCAGGACTACTGACAAATGGTGCAAGGCAGCTTGGCCAGATTTCTCAGTACACTTGGGTGAATCCCATCCGGTCCCATAGACTTGTGACAATCCAGGTGGTGTAGTGGGTCATTGTTTCTTCCTGAACTGTGGGGGTTTTATTTTGCTCCCCATCCCTGTCTTCTGGCTAGGGGGATGAGTACCCTCAGGAAAACTGGTCTGATTATTAAAGACAAAAGTAAAGTAGGCATTGAGAATTTCAGCTTTTTCCTCATTCTCAGTGGTAATGTTCCCTTCTGCAGTGCGAGTTATGTGAATGCTGACAGCATATTCCTCATCTTGCTAGCCACAAGTGCTCTACCCACCTCTCTCCTTGTGATTCAGTTCTTCTGGTAAGTCCATATGCAAGTATTGTGTAGCTTTGTTTTGCTGGACTTTTTTATACCAGCTGGTTACACCTACTCCTCATCTTGCCAGGTCATTGATATTTATGGCATCAAATTCATGACATGTTTTTCTTTGTAGATTGGGTCAAAATGTTCTGATATCTTCTAGAATAAATGTAGTATCATTGTTACAGTGTAGAATACATAAATATCTAGAGGACTGAGTGTGAAGAAAGGCTGGGTCTGACAGTAATGACACAAAATGAGAGAATAGCCTTGGCTGCAGAGATCTTGCAAGCTCAGTAGACAAAGTAGCTTTTATAACCAGTGTGTAACAAAACTATAGATGACCTCTGAGACCCTGAGAGATCATACATTAAATGAGTGGCAGAAATGGGGATCAGAATCTGTCTACATCAGTACTATTCAATGTAAGACCAGCAGTTCTTAATCTTTTCAGTCAAAATACTTTTTTTTTTTTTTTTTTAAATTTATGGTACAAAAAGAAGAGGGTGAAACTGAGATAGAAATAAGGATTCCAGAATAAACAAAACAGGAAGAAATCACTTTAAAAGACTAAGAGAAAAGGATGTTTTATGTCCCTTTCCTTGCCCTTAACTGCCATCAACAATAATAACAATAATAATAACATTGATTTCATCAATGTCTTCATGTCGATTTTCCTTGTAGACTCTTAGGTTGTTTTGTCTGCTCTGAGAGTAACGCACTTTCGGTCTGGAACCAGTGATCCCTTTGAACTCACTTCAAACACAAGAAGACAAATGGTGAAGCAAATTTTAATCTTGGCATCTTGGCAGTAGATGACGATAGGTACTGGAAAATGAAAGATGAACTGTGAAAATGAGAATCATGTTTTCTTTTGTCTGCAGCTCCTTCGTCCCAGAATTATTCATATTCTGAGGGTGATTCATCTTCTTCTTCCTTTTGTTTAATTTTCTTCTCACTGTTTAAGCCCAATGGGAAAAAGAAAGAACACCTGTAAGAATCTCCTTCCTTGATTAATTCTAACTTTTAAGCGGATAGAATGACTGAGACAGTTTGCATTCTTTCCATTGGAGTAAAGCCAAGCTAATAGGTGGTCAAGGGTTTCAGAATGAAACAAGCAGGCATTGTGTATGAGATAGTGGTCCTCAGTAAGAATCATCAGAGCCATTAAGGCATTTCCTGGATAGCACCTGAATATTGTGTGACTTTTTCTCATAGTGATAAATCCTTGATAATGCTAAAGAAGTATTACAAAGAACATTGTGTCCAAAAATTTTCTTCAGGTAAAAAAGATAACTGTTTAGGACTGTCTCTGCAATACTGTCCGCGTGATCTCATACTACATTTTGCACTTTCCTTGAACTATTTCTACCATAATTTTGTCAACACATCTACTTAAGGAAATCTGTGATGCAGATCTTTTGAAGCACAACTTAATGCCTTCCGTTCAGGAATAGGGAAGAACAAGAAGGTCGCCTCCACCTACACCATTTTATTGGTATATCTTTCACTCCAAAAGCTGTTTAAAAAAGACAATAATTAAATCATGCCTCCCACGGCTTACCTCTTCTTATTATAAGAACTATACCTCTGCGTGACAGCTTTCCTTCAGTTTTTTGGAGGAATCAGTACTCAGATTACTTTTATATCTGTATAATATATATCTGGACGTATGTATACAAACTTTTACCTTGTAATCCTAGTATTTTTTCTTGTTTATCTATAAGCGTTCTGTATAAAGTGATATAGATATATTCTGCAGAAGACTTTTTATTTCATGTAATAACCTCATCAGCCTAATCCCTATCATTTCTTTTCTTGCAATTTTGCTTCTTTATTTATCTTTGAAACATTATGAACTCCAGACTATGTTATTTGTTCAAGTTGTCATAATCAAATACAAAGGCATGTAAAACAAAAGAGAAACACTATCTGTCTCCCTTAAGGCCTCCTCATCACCAATACTGTTCAGCACTCTTCTATGATGTTATATCGAATCCAGTTTAAATCTCTCCAACTGTGCCCTGCTAATTCCCATCCCAGAACATTTTTGCCCCTGTGAGAGAAACCTTTCCCATGTGTTACTATTTGGCCTTGTGTCTTATAAAACTAGCTTTATCAAAGAAACCAAAGCCCTGCTAGTAGCACGAGTCTTGTTGCCAAGCATTTATGGACTGGATCCTTCTATTCCATCCCATATCCTCACTCAAAAATGGAAGGAGGGAATTAAAAATAACTTGCACCCCAGAGTCTTTCACCAACCATCCCAAGGCCTGGTAGTCTTTCTTTATTCCTCTCAGACTACGGGATGCAGCTTCCTCCCCGCCTGTCTGGAAGATCAGCAATGGATAGTAGTCTGAGTGCACCAAGTTGGGGAGTGATATTCCTGATCTGGGCTCCAGGCATGCTGCAGACCTGTGATGAGGGTTAACTCTACATATTGGGCCCTCTGTTCCTCTCTGAAGGGAATCATGTATTACAATTACCCTTGTTTCTTTCTTATCAGAGGCAGTCTTGAGGCGCGGTGTCAACTGCCTCTTCCTATTTGACCTCATAGATGGGCCTTCTGCCACATCCTCACCTACCTCTCCCTCCACATCCAGGGCCTGAAACCTATTATGGAGGGGTGCCTGCTGAAGTGAGATAGGTAGGGAGCTGGGTTGCCCACAATGCCAAACTGGGACTCGCTTCCAACCCTCCTCATGTTTTTGGTCCCCTACCTCAGCCCAACAGCAACAGTGCAGGGGCTCCACCACATTCTGGGGGACATCCCCCTGGCACCATTCCCTCTGGCACACCAGGGAGTTACTCCACCAATCAATCTCCTGCTCACATGCCATAATGCTCCTTAGTCTCTTGACATCCTCCTTGAGCTCAGTTACGGTGAGCATACCTTGCACCTGTGAACAAACAGTCTCCCTACTGCCCTCCCCTACCATCAGCAAGCCCAGGTACTCACTGCAGCCAGAGGCCTGAACAGACTCACCTCTGGAGAGGCCCTCCATCCGGGTTGATCTTTTTTTAAAGAGCTCTCTGTCTAGTGGAGACCATAGTAGGTTTGTTTTCACCCAGTCAGCCAATGGGTGAGTAGGTCTCCCAAGCACTTTAACTGGTGCGGAGCTGGGCAAGCTCTGAAGCAGCTGACCTTGACAATACTTTGCCCTGTGTGGTCTGTGGGTAGAAGCTAGCTTCCACCCTCGCTGAGACTGCTTATAACTTGAAAGCCTAATCAAGGTCAAGGGTGGGCAGTGCCAGCTCTGCTCACACTACCTGAGCAGCCAACCCAAAAGTTGCCAGCTGCCCCCCAGCTCAGTGAAGTACTTTAGCTGGCTTCAAAAAGCCCCAAAAAGACTTTTTTGTTGGCCTTTTTTGCTATAGATCCTTTCCCCTGTGCAGGCTTACCTGCCCTGAAGCCGATCTCCGCACAAAAGTCTGTGGGACATTGTGAGCACTCACCATGTCTTTCAGCCAGGAATCTGCTTTCTGACTGTACACTGTTTTCACTAGTACTTTTCATAGCTGTGCAACAATCGGTGTGATTGTTTAAGAGAGCTGAAAATTTTTTTGTTGGCAGGGACCAGTTAAATCTAGTTTATTTTATGCCATTCTTAAGAACTTAGCTCAAATTTTAAGGTGAACTGATTTTCTGCTGACTATGTGCAAATAAATGAATGTAAAACAAAATGCTGAATATCTTTGGTGTTGAGCAGTGGGTTAAGTATAACCATGGAAGAGGCAAAGGAATCCTACTATAGATATTTTAAATTTACACATCTATATCAGAGCCAGACATCCTTCCATGTCTTCTTTCCACATCACCACAAATAACCACTTCCAAAGTACTATTAATCTCAGCCTAAACTGGGTACCTGTAAACGAGATTACCCTCTGGAATCTTCTGTGTCTTATTGACAAAAGGTGAGCTCAGGGTTTTTTGTTCAGGCTTAAGCAGCCGATCTGTTGATGTCAACATGAATGAAGATGACCTCAGCTCACATTGCCTGAAGGTATATGTATCTATTGTTAAATTCCTTCTGCTTCCTGTCTATGTTATGAAGTGAAGCTCTCTGCAATAAAAGATAAGCTTCAAGGTTTTGCCCTAGGTTCTTGCAGGAGGTGTGCTTTGGGGTTTTATAAAAGCAAGGATAATTAACTTACTGCACGTAACCTGTACATCGGCTGAGCTGTAGAATTTCCGCAGAGTGAAATGTTTTATACACCCAGTGTTTTATACAGCCCATCATAATGAGGCTTGGTTAATTAAGTGATTAACACATAATATCAGATGTAGCATATTTAAAAGCTTGTAAGCTATGTCCTGCAATGTTGTAGAACATTAAATGGCATAGCAAATCCAAGAGAGCTGTTATTAGGAAGAGGCAGAGATAGAGCATCCGGGAGTAAACCAAGTTACAGTGGTTCTCTCAGACATTTTTGGGGGTACTGCTTAAGGGATTTTTACTTCAATAAACTTGAGAGTGACATACAGAATAGAAATTATGAAAGATTAACAGAAAACTTACGTAAATTTACATGTTTTTAGTCTAATGTTTCTCTTCTTTCATCACAAATCTAGGTAGTTCTATTATGAAGATACCCAACACTCTAAGTTTAATCATCCCAACTCTGCCTTTCATCGTTGTCATCAAGATTGCTCTGTCTGTTGTTTTCACCACTGTGTCATGCTGATGTTTCAGTGTGCAAAATTCTTCATTAGTAGAGGTAGGGGAGAGAAATACGGATATATATGAAATATAGATTCACTTGTGTGATGTTTTAGCTAAATTGGAACATTTTCACTACTGTGTCAATCTGAATTGAATGCTTGTATTTCTAGATTTTGTTTGCTCTGATGGGGTTAAAATTTACTTAAAGCAAAAACATCAACCTTGAAATACAGAACTACTGGTATTCTACAACTCAGCACTCGGTAGGAGTACACTAGTACTCAGTACTGCTCAGAAATGCACTATTCAGTGCATGTCACCATGACTTTTCAGTGCAAAGTTTAGAACTGGCGTACTGATCTTCTTAGTCACCTGCATATCAGGATGTTTTGAGCATACAACAAGAATCTGAATAAAATCATCAGCTTTTCTTAAAATTTTGCAGTTACACATTACTGTTTGAAAAAATGACTTGATAAATGAGAATGCTAACCAACTTATTTCTTCAAAAAATATATTTTATGCATAAGATATTCAAATCCAATGAGAATATAAACTTTCTCTGTGGCTTAAGTCCTTAAAAACAGATGTAATTCCACACTGTATGCTTTTATTTCATATTTCAGAAGTGATCTATTTTCCTTATATGCAGTATTTTTTGACAGTGTGGTTTGACTGTTTGATTTCACCAGTCAGGCACTTTACACATGCTGTAAAAAACCCATCCTGGTGCCTCTCTTTTTGGCTTTCCAAAACAGCCTTGGAAATTGGTGCCCAGACTTCTACTAACTATCTATACACTCTAAAACTTTTGTGTGGCATTTTTAGGTAAGTCATGGAATCATAGACTCTTTGGGTTGGAAGGGACCCTTAAAGGCTATCTAGCCTAACTTGCCTGCAGTGAACACCTACAGTTACATCAGGCTGCTCAGAGATCCATCCATCCTGACCTTGAGTGCCTCCATGAATGTGGTATCCACCATCTCTCTGGGCAACCTGTTCCAGTGCCTCACCACCCTTATTGTAAAGAACTTCTTCCTTATATCCAACCTAAATCTCCCCTATTTTAGTTGGAAACCATTTTCCCTTGACCTATCACAACAGATCCTGCTGAAGAATCTGTCCCCTTCTTTCTATACCCCCCTGCCCCCCTTTAGATATTGAAAGGCCATTATCTGGTCTCCCTGGAAGTCTAATTTTAAGTCCTCTGATCTTTGATGGATGTACAAATTCATTTAATCTGTCAGTTATCCTGCAATATAGGCAATGGAGTCACATGCTCTCTACCAGCCTTTGCTTGGGTAAACACCAGATGGATTAAACAGCTGTATAAATCTTTAATCTCTACAACAGCCTTTCTTTCATTTATTCTCTGATTTATGCGGTCAGTTCCACTTGTGTGTTCTTTCAGTTTGTGAGTTAACCAATCTCTGTCAAACAGACTTCGCTTGTCTTTAGCTTAGGGAATTTTAAATTATTTTTTCAACACACAAATTACATATTTAGCTCGTGTTTGAAGTAACATTGATGTCTTTCATATCTTTGTTCATTATCGGTATAATTTAAATCACACATCATCATGATACTTTGTAGTTTCATTCTCCCTCTCTGAATGGTACATTGTTGTGAGAAAATCCTCTCCTCCAAAACTGTGTTAAAATTGTAACTATTTGCTTTTTTTTTCATGCCATTTTGGTTTGCCGTTGCACTGTTCCTGTAATTTCACTATTACTGTAAAATAATATAAACCTTACATGAAAGACAGCAGCTGAACTGTCTTTTGTAGTGTACATCCTTTTAACAAGCTCATCTTTTTATTTTTATTTTTCCCTAAGTTATAGTCTTTTATGAATGAGAATTTTGGAACTTGCTTTTCCTCACTCTTAAAAAAAAATATAGTTAAAAAAATTAGAATATAACTGTGGTTATGATTAAAGGAGCCAACTGTAGGACAGTATGAATGTTACTAAACCCTGAGGGGATTCACCCAAGACCAGATGATATCAGAAGTTGTTTTCAAGCTCCAAAATACTATGCCCAATTAAATATAATTTAAAATAATAATTTAAATAATAATTTAGTGAAGACATAATACATGAAGTGGACAGAGAGACTGCAACATGAGAAATGTCATGCAAAGGAAGAGAACTTTAATACTTCTGAGTGGAAGCTTTATAGAAAGAGGATGTGAGCTCCTCCCATAGTACAGCTTAGAGAAAGTGTAGAGAAAAATGTCTTGTAAAAAATTACTTTCAAGGGAAAAAAAAAAAAAAAAAAAAGGAAAAAAAAAAACAACCCATATTCATCCAGTTGGTCCTCTCTTCCCCAGAAAAGAATTCATTGATTTGTCCAAGATCTCAATAAAACTAAAATAACTTTGCTATCTAAGAAAAAGGGAACTAAGCGGCATGTGATAAATATTATGCTGAGCTAGGAAAGACTATTGAGGCACTATGACTCTCAAGGATTCACCAGCAGCACTTTCTAGGCTGATTTTGCCACTCTACACAGAAATGTTGTTTGCAAGTTCCAAAAAATATTGCAGTTCACACCATCACAGGCACAACTTAAACCATCCTGAGGCTTTGCAATCATAAAATGAATGTGCATACGGAGAAGAATGGGAATAACAGGCAATAGAAAAGTGAAGGCTTTCACTTTTCTTACACGAAGAACACACCTCTGGCATATATGAAAAAATTCTAAAAGTCTAGCACGTCTCTAGAGATGATGAGTTACCACAGAGATTCTAGAAGATCTCTAATGCCCCTGAAAGGTAGTGGTGCTACTGAGTCCCAAGAAATGCTTGAAACCATTTCATTTTCAGATATATTCTTCTTAACATTTGCTCTTTCTTTTCATACATATCTGTCTGTGTGTGTGTGTTTAAAATGTGTGGAAGAGAATAAGACTTGAGAATAACCCTCCTTATCTAGTCCTTTTCTTTGTGTGAATAATACACTGACTAAATGAAATAAAGAGAGCGCAGGTGTAAGGACATGAGAGGTTTCTTACTTCTCTTTGGTATTTCAAGGATATGATTTATTACATCTCTATCATTTCAGGCAGTTGACTGAGTTCATGCTCTCTTTCTAATAGCTTTTCAGCAGGGACTGCTTCTTCTGTCCTGCTTCCTATCCAGGCATGTTGGGATTTTTTTCAAGGTAAGAGGAATCTGAGTGACCACAAGAGAAAGAGACAAAACTACTCTTCCTTGTATAGTAGCACAAAATGCAGAGTGCTTGATATACGTGCACAGAAAAACAATCTTGCAGTAAATAATGTTTTGACATGTTTACATGTTCTGAATTCTTTCTAGGTGTATTAAGTATGAAATGTGTATTAAATATGAAATGTGTATTATGCATTTTAATATGGAGAAATAGTTTTGAACTTTGACTATATAACAGCAAGAAAATACTTGTTCCTCACTGCAAGGTGTGTATATGGGTTAGGTAAGGAGTTTTGCTTGTTTCAGTTCTGTGGGACTATGAACTGTCTGTACCTGTGTAGATATCTCTCTTTGAACTTCCAACTTGGTATCGGAATGATTATGCTTGTAGTGTAGCAATAGCTATGTGTCCCTTGCTTATTCTCCCCTCCACCTGCATGCAAAGAAGTCCATCCTGTCTTACCCACATGTAGCCAGAAGAGATTGGACCTTACCTCCTTTCAGCAGCGTTTTTCAAACTGTTATAGTTACAAGATGAAATCTCATTTATTTTATGGCCACAAATTATAAAAAGAGAGAAATGGTTTGTTCTTTATGGAAATAATTGTTAGCATCTGAGATAACCAAACACTACCTTTTTCAATGAAGTTAGATGAAATGTTCCTGAAGAAGTTATTTTAAAAGAGAGATACTTTTTTAAGTGACTTACAAAATTGAATATATGGTTGATGGTAGAGCTTAATGTGTCTGGTTCACTATTGCTGTGGAACTGAGAATGATCTCCATTTTTTCCCCTTATTTGATTTTTATGATAGAACAAGAGGAAATGGTTTCAAGCTTAAAGTGGAGAGATTTAGCTTAGATATAAGGAAAAAGTATTTTACAGTGGGGTGATGAGGCACTGGAACAGGTTACCTAGAGATGCGGTAGATGCCCCATCCCTGGAGACTTTTAAGGCAAGTCTGGATGAGGCTCTGGGCAACCTGATTTAGCTGTGGATGTCCCTGTTCATCGCAGGGGAGTTGGACTAGACAATATTTTAAGGTCTCCAACTCTAAGGATTTTATGATTGTATAATTCTATGATTTCACAGATCTGAGACAACCAATGCCATATGGGAACATACTTTTCACATAAGATGCTCAGAATTTTCTTCATGATTTACCTGTAAAGTTTGAATACTGATATATCGTTCATGTAGAAAAAAAAAGGGCAATAAAATGTTCCATGTGATTTGCAAAATTCTTATTAAACAAGATGGAGGGTTGTAATCCTTCTCAATACATTTGTCTGACTTGAAATGAAGTAATATTTTCCCTGTATATTTTCTATTCTAAAATTCAACAGCTTTTGACATGGTTATGAAGCAATGAACATTTAATATATTTTCACTAAGCCTATCCTGTTTCTTTTGGGCAGTATAACTTACATAGAAAATTATTTAATTCAAGATTTTCATACCCTAGAAGACTGAAGATTTCACTCCAGGAAAACCAAGCCCTAAAATGCTGACGTTATGTTCAAACAGTCTGGACATTTCAATCTGATTTGTTTGGGTTACAAACAAATGTTTGTAGGAGTCCATTATGTTCATTACTTTCTACAAGCCAATGGCAGGTCTCCAACAACTGCAGCCTGTATATTTTTAATATATATGCATACACATATGCTTATGAATGTGTATACAGATATGTAGTGTAGGCAACTATATCTTATGTGAAAAGTTTTGTGACTATGACTTGCTTATTGTTATCAGTCTGAAAGTTTCAACCTAGTATTTCGTTATGTTTTGCTGAATGCATCTATTTGTGCAACATGTTGATTATAGAGGTCTCAGAGCAAGCCTTTGTGCCACAGACATTTCAGTATGCTGTGGCTGGAAGAATTGTTTCCATACCCATTGAGCAGTAGAATAAAAAGACTTTTGTCAACAGATTGAATAAAGTATTGCTACTGCAAAGTAATATATTGGAGATATACTTCATATTTTAATACTTTAGTTTCAAAGAAGTAATTTAGAAGACTGATCTTCTTGCATCTTCTTGCACATCTTATTTGGGAATACTGTGAGTCTTGTTTGTGAATCAGAGGGCACTGCAGTTCAGTAATGGAACAGAAAAATAAAAAAGTAAAAAAAAAAAGTTATGTTTTAGTGTTACTTCCATCTTGGAGTTCTTGCTGTAACAGAGAAAACATCATAACAAAGCACTGCAGGAGTCTAGTGCAGCCCAGACACAGCCCGTTTGTTACCTGATTGTCTACAAGTGCCTATTAACAGAAAGGTGCATGTTTATGTCTTGTAACAAACTCATGCTTTCAGTGAACAGAACTGGTGCAGATCTGCCATCTTTAACTTGCTGTTTCAAAGGGTCTCATGGTCAACCGATCTAGGTCAGTTTATATCCACTTCACCAAAGGACATAACCTGCTAACTTTTTAGTTGTGGATATAAAGAGTTTCATGTCCACCTATGAAAAAATATCTGCCTTGTACAACAATTAACTGCACACGCTGCAGCACACAGCTCACCAACCTGATTTCTATTTGTGATACAGCCAAATGGAAGACCTACAGATCACAGAGACAAAAATAAATAAATAAATAAAAATAAATAAAAATAAAAAAAAAATGAAGATCAGCTTGACTAGACTGTGTATAGTCTTATCCACACCCCTTTTACCATATCCGTCATCTTTCTATTGAGTCTGCATTTACTACAGTTCATGGCAGAGTTGTCCAATGTCACAATGAGTCGATCTTAACTTCCACTCTGCCTCTGGAGATCTTTCAGTGATGATAATGAAACTGGTAAAACTGAGAACAGTTTTCTGAAGAGAAAAACATCTGAAACATCTTCTAAAGGATTAGTATTCCTAGCTGTGGTGGTCAGATGCCTCTTCAAAAATATCTCAGTGCAAGTAACAGTTCCTCAAAGCTGCTGAGTCACTGCAGATAAATCCATCCTATAAACAGGATTTTGTGAAAATATGGTAAAAATGTTATTTTGGTTTGAAAGGCACTTTGTGATCTTCTGATGTGTATTCTGTAATAAGTAGATAATTTCTTAGAAAAAGTAATATTCTTTCAATATAGCAGTATTCCTGAAAATGGGCAAGAGGGAATTAAAATGAAACAAAACAAAACAAGTTTCCAGGTATGCCTTTCTGCAATTTAGGAACAGAGAGTGTTTCTCATTGCTCCTGCTTTGTCTTGCCCTTTTGAATCTGTAAGAACCAAAACAGAAACCAGAGCTTATCATGGACAGACCATTCACATAGAAAGAAGCAAGATGAAGGTTGAAGACAAAACAAGCAGGAAGGCCTAACTGGGGAAATCCTGGGGAAGCAAAGTGAAAAGTCAAAGAGATTAAATAGAAATAAACTGCAAGTTGTGCTCACTCCAGCTAAATAAATAGTAGCAGTATGTGTGACAGGTGATAACAGTCTGGATGAAACAAAGACTGACATTTTTTTCACACTTTTTTTTTTTCAAAATTCACTTCTCAGCCAAAGCAGATAACACTCCAGCTGAGAAAACTGATTTGCTGAGAGTCTTTCTAGTATGGAGGGGGGATTTTACATAGAGGAATTCTCGGCCTCTTATTTCCCCTTAAGACACATTAAATCTGGGCTCTAGACTCAAGTGGGTAATGGAATGACAACAAAACAGTAAAACAGTAGATGATAAGGAGGAGAAAGGATTAGGGGAAAAAAAAAAAAAAAAAAGATAAATTAATCCAGGAGGATTCTAGTATTTTTCTAGTATTTCTTGTGTTTGTAACTGCGCAGATTTTCTGCCTTGTGATCAGCATATATACACAAAATAACTTTTCTGTGCAAGTGAAGAAAATCAATATATACCTGCGCTTTAACAGATGAGGTCCCCTCCATGCTTGGCTATTTGCAGAGGTGAAAGACGTGTTAGGCTGTAAGGCCTTCAGGCCACAGAATGGTCCCTCTGAGCTGCACTAGTCCTTTATCCTAATTACTGCAGTAAAAAAAAAAAAAAATCTGTCACAGAATAATACTAAGGAAACTTTGCTGAAAAGAAGCAAGCAGCTCATACTCAATATTATTGTATTACCACTATTTAGTCACCAATTCAGGAAACCACCTGAGTGTGTGCTTTATGTCCATTAACTGTTAATTAGTTGAGACTTTCCTTGTAACACTGACAGCTTACCTTTGAAGAAACGGTATTCAAATTCACCACAATGTACAATTAATAAGATTTTTTCTGTAGATTCGTGTTCCTGTCTTCTCTAGCGCTTGTTCTTCCACATTCAGAGTGAGGACTGCTACAGCAGGCATTCACAAGCCTTAAAGGTTGAGAGTCCCTAGCCTATGCCATGTAGGTATTGTATCAGTACTTTGTTGCATTCTCGTTCTTGGTTCTGTGAAGTGCCTGGGCTGGGCTAAAATTAATATGACTGAAGGAATGGCATTTTCAAAGTTGTTATGACAATCTGCTTCCTTCATTGAGATGCATAAGACCTAGATACTCAATTTTTTTCAAGACCACTTGCGTAATTCTTAGAAAATATATTGGCTATGTGGTGGATGACTCAATTGTCCTGGAATAAAATACTGCTTTGACAAATTTTCTTGTATTTCTGAGTGTTGCTGGGTAAGTGATATTCATTCTTAAAACAGGCACTTCCTGCCAAATCCCCAGTTGAAATTATTAGTTATACTTAATAAAAACAGCTCTATGGAGACTTAATTACAATTCTCCATTTTCAAGTCCCTCTTTCAAAAGGCTTTGAGTTTAAAGATCTGTTCACCCTACCCCAGAGCAATGATAGACCAGACTAACAAAAAAGTTCAGAAGTTGCTAGTTCTTCTGAAAGCCATGCATCTCTTTCAGAGATTGCTTTTCATTCTGTTCCTTTGTTTCCTTTATTCTCTGGGATAAATGATCCCCCTATTAGTGTTCTTTCTTATACCAGTCTGAACACATGCAAACCAGAATCTTAAGCCATGAAGCCTTTACAGTGAACAAAAGAGATCACGTGCCTTTCAAGGCTTTCTATTGAAATGTAGCCTTGACTTGTGCTAGCCACAGCTTTTGTGTGGGTTTAGGCTAGTTTTTTGTCCTCTTTTCCTCTAAAGCAGACATATTGTAATAGTTTTGTGAGCACTGTTTCTTCTAAAGGCTGAAAACTAATGGAAATGGTTTCTGTGCATCTTGTTTTACTTGATTTTCCCAGTCATTTGGGAGAGCAGAAGAGACTGGCAGCAGGGATTTTGGAGTAGTCTGACCAAGACTATCTAGGGAGGGACCATGTCAACACAGGGACACAGCAGGAGGAATGAGGGTGGTGACTTGAAGGACTGCAGAAATATGGTAAACTTCAGGTCCTGGGTATCTGGTCCTGTTAAATCAGGGAGATGTAGAGATTTGAACAAGGCTGGGAAGAGTTAAGTAGAGAGCTTTGCGGTTGGAAATTTTGAGTTCTCAAAAATAACTGAAGTCTTGGAATAAATTTGATGCTGAGGAAATTCTTATCAGGAGAAGCCCCCAAAAGACAGAAGCATAGTGTGAGAAAGATCTAGCAAGCAACAGCTCAAAATTGCCTGTGGCTTACCTGCTCTCGTTTTATTAGCTCTCTTCCACAGCACTGCAGCTGCTGCCAATGTGGTAATATTTACATATCATAGTATGCTTCAAACAGAAACAAGATGACATCAACATGTCTCATGGAAGAGTATGAAGGTTCGATGCATTGGTGAGCAGGCACAACCATAGACTGGAAAATTTAGGGATATTTTGTTGTGGTTTATAGCCAAATGATAATGCAGAGGCTAATGAATTGGATACCAAAACATTTTAATCACAGACAAAAGCCAGTTTTACAAAATGAATTACTTGTCTGTTCTGCAGAAGAGATGACTACGGTGAGGAGGGAGTCTAGGTGAGTAAAACTAGCATCTAGCCATGACATGCACAGTCACGATTCTGGGGTTGGGGGTCCTTGAGTCCTGTCCCTAAGCAAATCTGAGCACTGTCAGTTACAGGATTCAGTAGAGAAAAACAGATTCTCAGATGCCTTATTAAAATTCACTTGGTACTTAAAACATCTGTCTCAAAGGTTACACAACAAGCATTAGGTTTTTCACACTGGCATTACTGCTCTATTCTTGTAACTAAGCTACTAAGTTTCTTTCTTTTCCTATGGAGTTAACTAAAGGCAGTACATAAGCAGTATTGACAACTACCTGCAACTTGCTGACTGCTATGCAGCCCACCTCTTATGAGACATTTCTATAACTGTCCATACAGATTTATCTCATGTGTTGTCATCTCTGAGATTACATATAATTTGTGACATTCTCCAGACCTTAATATATATAAAAAAAAGCTCAATACTGCTAATCTGAAAATCCGTCAATGTGGAATTATTCCTTATAAATGTGATATTAACGTATCCAATTGCCCATTTACATGTGACATGCTGATCATTCTCAGCGCTGTTGCATACTAGAGATGAGATTTGGGTTTGAGTCAAAGGCACTGCTTGCCCTCTAGTGCCTTGTCCACAGGTAGTTTCACCTGTATTGTTTTATGTCTGCCACACTGTGAACCCCCAGCCACTCATTTGCCAGTAGTCTGTTGAGAAAGTCATGGTAGTGGAAATGTTTGTGGGTGGATAGCCTATACCAGCACTACGTGTAGAGCATAACAGTCCTGTAAGTGCAACTAAACCAATTAGGTATGTCATTATGTCTTTTTTTTTTACCTGGTGGCCCCCATGGAGTACACAAATATTCCCATATGTGTATTTTCCAGTGTTTTATCCAACCTCAAACAGTGCTGGCTGCCATACTGGAGTCAATATCAGTATACAGAACAGTACCAGCAACTAAGGTATTAACTTAAGTGGCTACTATTTTCGTAGTATTCCTAATGCTTCTTGGACCCCAATCCTGCTATCTTCACCTTTCCATAATCGAACTCAAACACCAAATCACTTTAAATACGGATTTATTCAGTTTAATGTGTTACATGATTCACCTGTTCTGCAGGAGTGCCAGCATGCAGCATCATTTGAGGTGTAGTCCTGGTGCAGTGCAGGTGGGTCTCAGGTCCTCTTCTCAAGCTACTCTTGGTTCTCAGTTATGGGGCTGGATAGAAAATACGCTATTCTTGAATGTCTCACTGAAATTCATTCACTGCTCAGCAACTATCTGTTACCATGGGTTGACATTTACACTCTGCTCTACATAAAGGTGCTCAGCATCTTCACCACTCCCACAGTGACTCACGCATTCTACCTTTCAAAGTGATTAATGAGTTGCTGAAGGTAAGTCATGTTCTTATCTCAAGCTATCGTTTTTTCCTGTGGGGTTAACTAGCCTATATCCTAATGCTTTTCATCCAGGTTTAACTTACTGAAAGCAAGGGAGATTTTGTCAGCTCAAGGCAGACAGCTCTCGAGCAATCTATAAGGCAGAGAGAGGGTTTTGAGTCCAGCAGAGGTAGTTAGATCATGAGTAGTACCTCCAAACTTGTGCATTTGCACCAGGACTCTGATGAACAGTGGTGTGGGAAGGAGATCTGTTCCCCTCACTCCATGCTGTGCAGGACCCCTGAAACCCCCCAGTTCCTTAGTCCTTTCTGAAGTATCAATTTAACTCTGGAAGCACAGAAGCCAGAAACTCGGTGAGTAAACAAGTTTTAGAAGAGGAAAAACTGAAAAAAAAATACTGTTTTCATAAATTTGAATGCAAAAGACATTTTGCCTGGTCAGTTGTAAACATGTACTTAAATAACCATTTTGATCAGATTTGGTCGTCATCTGAATTCTTTACTGCAGCCTACACTTCATTGTAAAGACAGAATCATGTAAGCTATTATTAGACAGCAGAAAACCAGAAATCTTCACTCTTCCATAAAATGAATGGCAATTTTAATTAGATTCCTCATGCTTTTTTTTTTTTTTTCCTGGACTTGTGGTATTGCAGAAAAAAAAAAGATTCAATACTTTATTGGATTCAGTTACTATATAGCTTTCATATTTACTGTGTGGTTTTTTTTTTAATATAACTGGGAAATGTTCTGTGTTGCTCCTTAGCATTGTGGTGAACTGCTAGATTTGCAATACGTTCACCATAACTTAGCTTAAAAAGTGATATTCTTCCCCTGTGTAAGTGTGAGTGATTTATCATTGACCAAAGGAAAATGTTTCCAATCCACTGTAGTAAATGATATATCGTCATACAGTATTGAAATCAAGTGCCATTTTGTTATACAGTATCTTTGCATAGAATCCTTCTGAATTATTCGGTTTCTTCATGAGCTGAATCAATGAAAAGTATACTCTTAAAATTATCTATTAGACCAGTAATTAATGCCACTACATACTGGTTTCAGTGAGGGCACCAGCAGTGGCAGGTGACTGTTTGAGAGATGTTTTCAAATCTAGTTTCAAAGGTAGTTTTCAAGTAAGCAAATATCTGTTATTAAGGGCTTGCTTGTTCCCATAAGATCAACGTTGACCTTTGTCATGGTTTTATAATTTTGTTATCGGTATTCCACATCATAACATCATGTAAAGCACAGGTAATTAAAGAGTTAATACTCCAGTTCTGTGGACTCACAACTTTTTGGGTACCTGGTTCTCAGAAGAGAAGAAGAACTACATATCCCAGTGCGCTGCACGTTCAGAAAGGAAGATAAGCCACGGGAGGAAGTCACGGGATCTGGCTCTCTGGCTCTCTCTCACTCTGGCAGTGTGTGGGTGTGCTCCCCAGCCATGCACCTTCAGTTCAAAGTAGGCCTTTCGGTTTTGGACACTCTCTCTTATTTCATTTGATTTATTAGCCTCAATTTCAATTATATTGTACTATATTGTGTTGTCTTGCATTTCGATATCATATTTAGTAAAATTAAGTTTTCCTCCTTAGATCGTTGCTGCTGTTCTGTTTTGGGGCCCAGCTCCCATCTCCCTACCCTTCCCCTTTTTCCTTCCCATTCTGGGGCCACGGGGGCCCAGGGGCCTGCTGCCCCCTGTCACGGGCACATATTGATCTAGATAACTCCATGACAACCTCTGAGGACTGGTGATACTTCTGCAGCTGGAGGAATTGCTGATGCCATGAAGAAGATGATGCTTCTTCAGATCTCCAGTGGTGCCTACACCGTTTGCCTGGAAAGCCAATTGAGTCGAACAGGTGATATCCCCAGGTATGTTTCTCACTCATTTGTTTTCTCCAGTGTTACTCTGGAGAGAAAGCATCTCTGTGGTAAATGTTATGACAAGGGTAATGAAAACAAATTTAATTCCCTAGCAGCTAGTATCTTATGCATTACTTACAATGTGCTAAAGGACTGCCCATGCTCAAACTGGCAGGACTATCAGGCACTAATACATGCTGGTGATTTGCAACAACTGAGAGCTCACAAACAGCTCTCTGCTAAACTTCAGCTGAGAGCATTGCAAAACCAATAAAAATGTGATTGTTTTTCACTGTTGTGTTTCTTGTCAGTATTTGTTATTTTGTCTTTTTTTTTTTTTTTCCCTGCAAGGCTCTATAATAGTTCCTCCTTGCTTTTTTTAAGCAATTAAATAACAAAAATATCTGAGATGGATATGTAAGTCCTTACTAGCATTTTGTACTTGTATGTCTCCATTTTTATCTTCCCATATTGTCTTTGATACAGGGAATATTCTTCCCATAATTTTGCCAAGTTTATATGGTCAATAAATACACTGCTTTCAGGGCAGTGTGTGAACAAATGTGTTGGTATACCACTGATGAGGGAGGTTCATCTTGTGGTGCTTTGAATCTCACCAAAACTACTTTTACTGATCATCTGGTTTTATGGAGTGACAGATCTTTAGAAAGGAAAAACCAGCCATGGTTTAATGTAACTGAGATAAAAACCTAGTAAACCTTATAAGATAAGGTTTTATAAGATGTGAGTTGGAAATTAAGCACATTTCTCTCAAGAATAACCATTCTTTGAAACTATTTGTGCCAACTAATCCAATGGAGTGTACTTTTTTTACAGTTTTTGCAGGGAACCTGTGACTGAAATGTCTTAGACTGTGAGACTGAAGAAGACTATAGAAATTTATGTGCAGGATTCAGGACCAAAAGTAATAGAGGAAGATTAAAACAGAGATGTAGCTGAATCTGTGTTTCCATGTGATACTACCATAAAACTGTCACATTACCATCATGATGAAATAAACATATTTTATTTCATCTGTTCCCCAAAGATCAGTCTTAGTCCACCTGTTCTTACCCACATAGTAACTTAAAAATAATCTGTACGGGATCCGGTTAATTAAAATTATCTGAAATTTCTTCATTAATTACTGTATAAGTTTTGTTGTAGATAAAAAAGTTCAGAAGACTGGACAAACCACTTCTCCAGTTATCATAAAGAATACTAATTAAATCCCTTGCTGCAAATGAACTGTATTTAATTTTGTTTCCAAGAGTTACTTTCAGGACTCTACACCTGCAGGCATCAAGTTAGATGCTCCTAATTTTCCCCTGCTATTTATACACAGGCTGCTAGACTGATGTCTTACTTTCTTTACAGTATCCAAGAGGAAACAATTTTTTGGTTGTTATGAGTCAAGGTGGCATTACTCACCTGGAATTTTTAAATGATTTTAAAATATTCTTTAATGTGCCTATCAAATAATTTAAGTTTATTTCGTACTTGTACTGGGATAAGACTTAGAGACCAGATGAAGATAGATACTCTGTGTTACAAAAATCAACCAAACACATACAAATCTCTGACGAAGTTTGAAACCTCAAAGCCAAAACCAAAAACTTCTCATTTACTGACTATTGCTTTGAGGGTAAGAACAGGATAATTTGAAGAAGTTTCTACTCCCATTTCCTGAACTCATACAACGGTGTGAGACTTGAATCAGATAGATAGACAAAGGAGACCCAGTGATCCATACAGTACTAGTAACATTGGTCACTAGGGTCTTTATAAAGAGGCTGAGCATTTAGGAATGGAGTTTTAGAAATGATATTTTAAACAAACAGAACTTGCTTAATTGTTCCTTCAGTCCACTGGCATCTTTGTTACAGAAGCACATTCTGTTCTGACTTAAATTGTTTTTCTTTCCATTTGAACAGAGGCAAAGAGGCATGCAAAATTATTCCTATTAATTAATTGTTTTGCTTTGTTGGTTTTTTTTCCCTGAGTAGACAATATCTGTCATTTAGTACATCTGAAACAGTCTCTGTGAAACAGTAGCCTAGACTTAGACTTCATCAGACATGCTAGGCTCTGAGTTTTCAGTTCCTGTTTCGCAAAGCTGCATTTATTTGTAAATTGTGCTTACGTTTACCTGAATGAAAAGGGAAATAGCATAGGGTGCATAACAGCAAATGATTTTCTATTTGCACGAAGTTAATATTCTGTGGTTCTGTGAAATACTTAAAAGGCTCTAATTTTACTTGAAAATTCAAAGACTCTTCCCACAGAATTCTTATATAAGTGAATAAAATTTCTACATACGGATTGCTACCAAAACCAAAGAGGAATGATCCAAAGACTTCCGACAACAAATAACAACCCATTAATGTCAGTAGGCCTTGAAGGAGCATTAAACGTCGTAAATGCCAGCATTATGTCTTTTTAAAAAGTATTAAGCATTTTAACAGTATTTTTTTAATAATTTATGATAATTTTAATAGTAACATTTCTTAATGTAATTGCAATTGGAATGAGATTAAATACAAATATTTATTCAGACTTCTTAGACATTACATACCAATAAACAATATCACTTCCTAAGAGAAAAGTATTATTTAAACATCTATACTGTGTATTTTCAATGACATATGTAGAGGGTGTTTCCAGACTACCAGATTTTTTTTCGAACTTCAGAAGAGATAAACATGCTTGACCAATTACAATGGTAACAATGAATGCCATGAGAAGGTTATTGTGAAATATTATCGTCTTCATCTTAGCAACTGCATTTATGTTCATCAATATTTAAAATAACTTCTCTATATTCATGAATTAGTTGTCTCAAAGATAATGTAGACAGAATGGCCAAGATTGATACCTGATCATAGGCAAGGCTTTGAGAGTCGTGGCAATCTGGATTCATATATCTTTGTAGGAGGAATGCACAATGACTTGAATTTTCCACAGCTGTAAATTGACAGTTTTAATCTAGTTCTATTTGTTTTAAACCCTTAGATATATAACAAAAATAACTTCAGATGCAATTTAATAAAAAAGCTCTTTATGGCGAGCACTGAGTATGTAATTTTCAAATTGAATATCCATCTTTGATATGCAGCTAAAAATGGATATTTCATTTGCTAAAAAAAAATGCATTCTACTCTTCTCATGCATATAAATTTTAACTCTGGAAAGGACAGCTAAAATAGAGAAAAATTGATGTGAAAAATTACTTGAGAGTGCAGATGTGACACTGCAATCCACATAAGTATTTTCATTTAATTTAATTATAACTTATAATGGTGATTTCTTCTCTTCTCAGTATGAATATCAAAATTTTATCTAAAGAGACTGAAAATATATGGTAATTGAGTACAAAAATAGAGTCTACACGTTTGTGGAGAGTAATGATAAAACTCATAAGTGACAAGGCTGAAATACATCACATGAAAGATGTCCTCCTAGTAGATAGTCAGAATTCAGATGCCCATTAAAATCTCTGCATCACAGACGAAAGAACAAGTGTTCTTCCACTATTTTACTCTGACAGTTTACAGCATTGTGGAATATTCCGAAATGTACGTTATAGGATGAGTCATTCTCATTGAAAATTTTGGCCTTGTCTCACTTTGAATGGCTTCACTGCTCAGTATTTCCTATAGGTTCTATCTATAAAGAGTTTCATTCATTCGTTCCAAATGACTTGACCTTATTTCAAGCTGTCAGGTGCCACATTTTCCAATAAAATTTAAGTACAAGTAAAAATATCCTAAAAAGTCATCATTAAAAGGAGGAGAGGAAACAGAGATGGGATTAATTAAATGAAAAACTCTTTACAACAAAACATAATAAGAAAAATAAATGAAATGAAGATCATTGTCAGGAGATTATAAGAACACTGTTTTTTTTTTTAGAAAATCTGTAACATAAAAGACCGAGATATCTTTTCTTTACCTGAGTAAATAGGAAAGCAATCAAACTATGAATGTTACATGCAGTGGAATTAATTACCCACTTCTACCACCTTGTGGAGACACAATATTAATTAATATGACAGGTCTATTTAGAAGAGAAGAATCAAGTGACTGTTAGCACCTGACAAAGATGTTTTATGAGCTATTATAACTTTCCTGGGTGGAAGTGGCTCTTCAGAAATATTCTAAAGGATAAATATGGATAGATGTGGGATTCTTTCACTGATCACTTGGAGCAGACCACTCAGAATGCATCTTATTTTTGATAATAGCACATTTATAAGTAAATATGAAGACAGTGGACACTGAATTCTGTGACACTGAATGAACAGATGTGTCTGCAATCGTTATACCTTATTCATTTGTACACAGTCATCACTCACAGAGTTCTACAGCCAAGTTTGTTAATGCAAGGACTTAAGTTCTTACTAGCTATAGTAAGGACAACAGTGTTTCCCATGATTCTGTATTCTGACAGCATGTATTGATAAATACAAACTCCATACTGTGGCCCTGATCCTGTCAACTGAACATCAACATTATATAAGTATGAAGGCTTCAGGTATACACAGCAGTTCTGTGAATATTTACTGAAGTCAGTGTTCCAGTGTTGTTTGTTTTTACAATTGGACAAGCTTTAGTCTTGTCTCAGTTTTGTCTAAAGTCCCCCCAGAGATCATTTTTGTTTTAGTTTCACATGAAATTAACCCAGTTCATACTCTCAGACAACCCAGTGCTGTGAACTAAAGCACAGTGAGTCAGGACACTCAGGAAACACACTGCAGATACGTGTTCCTGACCAGAACAGAAGTAAAACTGTAGTCTATCTCCAGAGAAGCCTTCTGGATCACAGGGGGCTTGGATTTTCATATCCAAAGTACGTCACTGCTGTAGGACCTCAAAAGGGCAGCTGGCTCACAAAATTTAGGCTACACCAACATGCCACATAATTTGAGGAATTTAAAGGAAGTTCAAACATATTATGTGCATGAACCTTAATCCCAGCTTTTTTTATTATCTCCAAAGCACTAATACTGCAGCCTGCAGTAGGAGCTCTCATTTTAGTCCCATTTTATTCTTTTTGAGTTCAGTTAGAAAATGTTAAGTCTTTAAATCTTCAAATGTTATTTTCCAAACTTGCTGTAAGATAATACTACCATACTTTTGCCAAGTCTTTCATAAAAAAAATTGCACAATATATTCATATTCAGTATCTCTCCTGAGATCTTCCCACCTGTGGCAGATTTAATGAGATTGTATCTTCACATAGATGAAGCAATCTGTCATCTAAGCCCAACATTGTCTGTATGATGAAAGTCTTTCATAATGACTGATTTTCATTTTTCAGACATACTGTACTCCAGCCTTGTGATAGGTTTTGGCCAGGATGTTAGCAAGTCAACATTTGACTAGAAGGAAATCTATTTGTAAACAAACATGTCTAGGTTCAGGTGTGCTGAGTTAGTTAATCCCCTTTTTCTTTACTAGGATGTTCTTGAAGAAGGTGAAGGTAGTGTAAGGTTTGGTTTGTGAATAGAAAGAGTATGTAGTGATTGTGTTTGAAAGCTTTACTCTGGTGGTTTTTGGTCTGTCACTAGATCTTCAGTGCTGGGAAATAAAAAGATTTTAGATATGATGGTCTCTGGAAGAGGACAACTGAAAAGTTTAAGAAATGAATTTATTTCTTTGGTATTTCCTTCCTCAGTTTTTCTTTCACAAACACTCAAGAACATGAATAAAAAGAGAGCTGATATAATAAAAAAATTCAGAAATATGTTATGCCTAAGGAAAAAAAAAAAAAAAAGGAAAAAGAATACATTAAAGAAGACTATAAGACTCAGCTTCATACCAGAAACAATGTGATAATGACAAAGAAAAATCAGAAAAGTTGTACCAATATGTTGAAGATTTTTCAGTATCCTTCCTTATTCCTCTGTAGTCTGTCAGCTCAATCTCCTAGCTAGTGTTGGAAGCCTCCTAGTGTTGGAAGTTCCTAGCATGGAGGAAGGCACCACTATACTAGAAATACATGTCATACATTCTTAGTAACACCAAAAAAAAGCTTTCTTTTTCTTTTTTCTATGTTCTCAGTGAGGGTGGTGAGGCACTGGAACAGGTTGCCCACAGATGTGCTTGATGCCCCATCCCTGGAGACTTTCAAGCCGAGGCTGGATCAGGCCCTGGGTAATCTCATCTAGCTGTGC